>NC_048597.1:3579986-3608939 GCF_003668045.3 Cricetulus griseus | reverse complement strand
GCGTGGGGTGTGTACTTGCTGTGTGGGTGTGAGTGCGTGGGGTGTGTACTTGCTGTGTGGGTGTGGGTGGAGGCCAGAGGTTGACCTTAGGGTGCCGTTTTCTACTGCTCTCCACTGTATCCTTTCTTTCAGACCGTTTCTCACTGAAGCGGAGCGTGGGATCTCACTTTGGCCAGGCTGGTGGGCCAGCAGGTCCTGGGGTTCCACCTGTCCTCCCTGGCTCCGCACTTCCTGGGGCTGGAGATGCATGCTGCCACAACCAGCTCCTTACATGGATTTTGATATCTGAAGTCAAAGTCCTTGTGGTAATATAGCAAGCACTTTACTTACTGAGCCAATCCTCCAACCCCCAAACAATGTTTTAATCTCCACTAGTTTACCATGCAAAAATTACATCACTTCTGTTTTTATTAATAATGACATGTAGCTCTTTCCCACTTTTGTGCTGGTCACCTGATGTCTTTGAGAAACTGACTGCCCATTTCCTTGACCAACTGTAAAATTATTTAGGATAATGAAAATATTAACCATTTGATGACAGGGTTGCACATGCTCCCTCCTGTACCAGTCACTTGAAGGCTGGCAGCATGAGTTGATACTCAGGCCTGAACGTTAGGCACAGCCCATAAGCATCTTCAGCCATGGTTCTTTTGATCTTTGATCTTTAAACTTTAAAGATCTTTCCTTTCTATGAGCAGGCAATCTTACACACGGTGCTGACGGTGTTGTCCTGACTTGGTATCCTATGGGCTTATCTCTTTTTATCCTTTGAGAATTTCATGCACGCATACAAAGTGTTTTGGCCAACCCCTGCCCCGCCCCCACTCCCCCCACACACCCTCGCCACTCCCTCTCCTCTCCACCACTTTCCCTCTCAACTGCACTCATTTTAATTGCAGTGATCGAGAGCGGAAAACAGAGTTGAGGAAAGAAAACAGAAACCCCCAAGGAGGGAGAAAAGGTGGGAAGGTTTCTAAAGATAACATTCGGCAGACCTGGGCTAAGTGCAGGTCTAATTTGCTCCTTAGTTAATGAAGGAGAAAATGGAGGTTTGGAAGAAGAAAAGGTTCATTCTGGAACGGCAATAATGAAATCCCGCTGAAGACAATAACAACATTCTTGTTATACACGGAAATCTAACCCTAAAATAATAAGGGACATATTGATACAACAGTCCCTCGAATAAATTCCATCTAAGTGGTGTTATTCTAACAATGACCCAGAAAGAAAGTGTTGAACTAAAGTCGTCCGTCACCTGTCCCAGGTGTGGGACAAACAAAACCCACTTAGAGAGCTCCGAGCTTCCAGGAGCATATATATGGAGACCAGTGTTTGGTGTGCAATCAATCAGTCAACCATGATGTGCTGCAGGACAAGTGTGTTTAGAAAGGGCTTAGGCACAAATATATGTGCCTACACACATAAGTGCTGCTTCTATCAAAGCATGAAAAAATTATCAATCTCGGTGTGTGCTGTCTGGCCATTAAATGCAATCATAATCTCATTAGAGATGAATGGCTGGCCGCGCTGTTCCTCTCTAATGGGGAAGGAAAGAGGCCTCGGGAGTGTCTGGCTGGAAGGAGGCCGAGGAGGCTGGGGAGGGAGAGGCCTGTTCAGTGTGGTAAAGCTGTCTGGAACAGTCTAGAAACCCTGAAGAGGGGCAGGGACAGAGGTGGCCAGGGCAGAACTCGGCCTCGGCACCATCCTCTTGCCTTTCTGATTGCGTGTGGAATTCTGGCTCAGCACAGGTTCTGCTGCTGACTTGCTCCCCCAGATGAGGGCTGGCATTGCAAGCTTCCCTGCCCTCATTCTTTCTCTTAAAACGTGTGCATGTCTCTGTGCGTGCATGCATGCGTGGATATGTGCAAGTGTGCATCTGAGTGTGTACATGTCTGTAGATGTGTGTGCATGACTCTGTGTGTGTACATCTGTGTGTGGGTGTGCAAGCATGTGTGGTGCATGTGTGTGGGGGTGTGCAGGTCTGTGTGCAGATGTACGTGCATGTATGCATGTCGGTAGGTGTGTGTGCATGTCTGTAGGTGCATGTGCATGCCTGTGTGTGTGTGTACATCTGTGTGTGGGTGTGCAAGCGTGTGGTGCATGTGTGCACATGTCTATGTGTGGGGGGTGCAGATGTACATGTGTGTGTGCATGTCTGTAGGTGTGTGTGCATGTCTGTAGGTATGTGTGCATGCCTCTGTGTGTGTACATCTGTGGGGGGTGTGCAAGTGTGTTTGGTGCATGTGTGCACATGTCTATGTGTGGGGGTGTGCAGGTCTGTGTGCAGATGTACGCGTGTGTTTGTGTGTGAGCATTCTGTTTGTACACGTGGGTGTGGAGGCAAAGGACAGCCTTGGGATCACTCTTCAAGAGCTTCCATCTTATTCTTTTGGGACAGGGTCTCTCACTGATACCTGGAGCCCACCACACAGCTAGGCTGCCTCTACCTCCCTAGTTCCAAGCACACACCACCATGCCCAGCTTCTGCGTGGGTCCTGAGATCAAAGTACCCACCAAATGGATCGTCACTCAACCCTTCTCCATATCTGAGACATGTCACTTGCCCAAGTTAACTTCTGATCTTGGCAGTCACAGACTCACCCTTACTAGTTCCTGACATTCGGCATAAAAGTTTACACAATCTGTTAAAAGCTACTTGGCTTGGGCTCTTGCTTCTCTGGGCCTTGCCTCACATTTTTAACTTAATCCTTTTATTTATTTTTTTTTCTTTGTGTGGGACCTCCTCTCCTTAGGATGATCCTGGTGGCCGAGCTCGGGTGAGAGAGCATTGTGAGATGCACACACCAGTGGCAGCCTTCCCGCAGCTGTTAGAGCTCAACGGCACGATCTTCTAAACGTGTTAAAAGTGAGTCACTGACCATGTTTTCAGAACCTCATGTCTTCAGTGAAAAGAAAGGAGGAGACAGTGACTGAGAGGGAGGGTGGGGAGGCCACTTCTGGGGGGCCCATCCCTCAGGGCGTGGAGGGCTCTCTTTGGAACTCATAAGGCTGATAGGTTGGCGCTCAGAGGTGTTGCAAACTCCTCCCCCCACCCCTGGGTGCTTTGGAAATTAGAAGGACGAAGGGAGAACATCTAAGCACAGTTCCCTCCCTCCTCCAAGCCTCCCAAAGCTGTGAGAGAATTAACTTTCTTCCTTTATAAATACATTACATGACTATAAGGTTACCACAGGAAACCCTTGTGCTAGGCCAATGTCCAGTCCACACAGCAGCACAGCATGGCCTGTACACAGGCTAGAGAAGGCACCCTGCCTGTCCTTAACACCTAGAGTCTTGAGACAGTCCCCTTCTGTCTCAAGGGGACAGTCCCACCCCCACCCCACAAGGCTCCCTTCCTCACGGCAGAGTAGAGGCAGGCAGGCCCTCAAAGGGTTGGGCACTGTGGCCGCCCACTGCCTGACTTCCTGACATCAGCTGTTAGTACATTTAAAGACAGACTCACACCCGTGAGAATGTATGTATTTATCAATCCACCCTGCGCTTCCTGACAAGCCACACGGGGGGTGTCCAGGGCTCCCCCTCCTCTCAGCACCACAGGAGACTAGGGGTTCTTTCTCCTGCCAGAGGTCCATCACCAGCTCCCAGCAGGCCCTCAGTACCAGGCAGCTGATTTACCAGATAACCACTGTCCACAGCCACAGCCTGGGTCCTGCTGCCCAGTGTCAGCCATTTGCTGTCCCATCAATAACAAGGTCCTCAAACTGATCCTGTGTAACACCTGCGCACGCCCAGCTCACCAGGGTCCTTGGTCTTTCTTTGGGGAGGAGGCTTCCCGCTATGCCTGTTTCTTGACCCACACTCGGGGATCTTGAAGACCCCACCCTCAAGTCCTCGTGTGTAACAGTCTCCTGCAAAAGTACCAAAGCTGCCTGAAAAACTGGCCTTTGAGCACAGCCGAGTTCTATCTACACACACGGTGGTGGGTGTCCACACCACAGCTTCTCCTCAGTCCATCTCAATTCAAATTCAGAATCTGATAAAAACGAACAAAAACAACCCTTTAACAGCTGTCTCCCATAGATGCTTTTGCGTATATGTGTGTGTTTGTGTTTACAAGCACATGTTTGTGTACAAGGGCATGTCTGTACACAGGTACATGCGTGCATGAATGCAGATGCCAAAGGACAACCTTGGCTGTTGTTCATCAGGCCCCGTCCGTCCATCCGTCCGTCCGTCCGTCTACTTTTTGTTTCTGAGGACCGTGCTTCTCACTGACCTGGAACGGGCTAAGCAGGCAGAGCCCCAAGGACATGACTATTTACTTCACTGCCGGTTATGAGCGTGCCGCCATGACAGCCTTTTCACGGAGGTTCTGGGGACTGAACGCAGACCCTCGGCCCTGGGAGGCAAGGTCTTTACTGACTGAACCATGTCCCTGGCCTGCATCTCAGACACATTCCCATGAAAGGAGACTGTGGCTTCAGCAGCAGGATGTTCTGATCTAGGCGGCATCTTCCTCCACAGGGATATGTCATGGGGTGGGGCAGACCCAATGCAGACAGCTTTTGTTTAACCATCTGGAACCTTCCATGACTGGGCTGTTCAAGAATGCTTGACCTCCAGGAGAAGTGCAGAGGAGGGCTGTAACACAGGCACCTCACTTTCTCTGGGGGGAAGAACTCCATGCTACATTTACCCACCGAAGGCTCCAGGAGAAGCAGTGGGACCCCATCATGAGAACATGAGAACCAACAGCTTGCCCGAGAGGTAAATGTGGACTTTGACGGACAGCTGATGAGGCGAACTGTGAGGATTGGCTTTGCTAAGTCAGGTTCAGAGTGGACACTTTCTATAAACATTAGATCAGCCCAACCCCAAGGCCTACTGCTTTTTATGCCAGCGTACTTAGAGCACGGATAAAATAAAGCCATTGTAGGAGGCATATTGTATTGACGACAGTGTTTTAAAATGAAAGACTTCAACTTCTTAGCTAGTTTAAGTATCTTAGATTGATCCAGTTAACTGCGACAATGCTCAAGAATCCTTCAGGGATTGACCAAGTGACCAACTCTAATGACTACCCACAAGTCCTCCCACAAATCAGCTGGCTCCCAGCCTTTCATTGAAACTGAGAAACTGAAGCAGGTCTTGGCTACTTTCTAGCTGCCAAGCTAGCAAAAATAATTACTGATGGGAGAGCAATGTGACTTTTGACATTTTACTTGTAAACATTTCAAAAGAGTGATTGGAGCTGAGTTAAAGGAAAAAAAAATCCTTCCATTTTGATGGAGTTGACGTGTATTTTTGCTACAGAGGAACAACCCAGGGAGCCACAGCAGTCACGGCAACCCACACAGCAGTCACGGCAACCCACACAGCAGTCACGGCAACCCACACAGCAGTCACGGCAACCCACACAGCAATCATGGTGCCCATTACTCTCCTGAACCACTGGCTCCTCCAGGAGGGACCTGTGCAGGAAGGCTGCCCATGTGAGAAGACATCTCTGTCTGGTAACACAGGTCTGCAGACAGGACCTGAGCACCTGGTAGTGGCTCCTCAGCAGCCACCTGAAGAAGCCACCAGTTTCCCTCATGTGTGAGCAGCCAGACCCAGGAGCTTAAGAAATCAGAGTGAGTCACAGAAGTCACAAAGCAGACCTCACCCAGTACTCAGAGGGCATGTGTGTGCGTCTGCGAGTGTGTGTCTGCGTGTGTGCATGCATGTGTGTGTGTGTGTGTGTGTGTGTGTGCGCGTGTGTGCGTGCGCACACGCATTCACACATGACTGTCCTGCCCAGGGGCCACAGCAAGCTCCTCCCCTTGCTTGTCTGATTGTTATTAACGGTGACTATGACTTGTGTTCTGAGGGGCCAAGGATTTTGCCTTCCTCATCCAATGAAACAAAACTTGAATTCCATGAACACTCGCCCACAACTGTCCAATTTGGGAACTTCAATCTTTTTGCTGTTGTTATTTTGTTTTTGGTTTGTTTTTCAAGACAGGGTTTCTCCGTGTCCTCTGCCTCCCGAAGGTCTGGGATTAAAGGCGTGCATCACCACCGGCTGGCTTGATTTCATTTTTGAATGTGAACAGAAAGTATCTTTTTTTTTTTTTTTTTTGAGACAGGGTTTCTCTGTGTAGCCCTGGCTGTCCTGGCACTCGCTCTTGTAGACCAGGTTGGCCTCGAACTAACAGAGATCCACCTGCCTCTGCCTCCCAAGTGCTGGGATTAAAGGCATGCACCACCAACGGCCGGCTCCAAACAGAAAGTATCTTTTGTACAGTTTTATTACACACCAAGTGTTCCAAAGATGTTACCACCATGTACACCGGTGTGAGACAGGCAGAGTCTACACAGGCACAGCGTCATGGTGTCTGGTCATGTGAAATGCTGATGGCTGAGCTGCCCAACAGCCTGTGACTCCGAGCAAAGGCATGGGTGCCTAACTATCAAATCCCACCTCAAGGGTGACCAGAAATGAACATACGCATACTGTTTTATTTTAATAAAGTACCTTATTTCTTACTTCTTTTGAAATTTAAACATTACACTGGTTTTTAAAACAGTGCATGCAGACAGGTCATAGAACCTACAAATCTAACGGCAGATGTAAAATGTTTATTATGAAAGCGAGAAATAGACGTGTTCCAACATGAAGAATTTCCACTGCATGCTGGGTGTACAGTACAGTGGCAAAGCACAGCTTACCTGGTTTTGATTTCCAGCACTACATGCACACATGGCATGCACATAGTTACACATGTGCACACACGTGCAAATGTACACACACACAATGCACACATACAAGCACACACTCGATCACACATGCACTTATACATGCATGCACACACTCGCTCACATTCACACACACATGCACACATGGCATGCACATGCATGTGCAAAGATGCTCACACAGGCAAATGTACACACACATGCACACACTCTCGATCACACATGCACACACATGTATACATATGCACATTTGTGCAAATGTACACACACAATGCTCACATACATGCACATATATTCACTCAGAATACACATACTTGCTCACACATGCACACACACACACTCACTCACACGTGCACACATACACTTCAGGAAGTAAGGGATGACTGACACAGGAAGCTGAAGCTTATAACTCTAGTTGTATTCAAGGCTCAGGACAGGCAAACCCGTAGCAACAGATGGTGGCCACCTAGGCTGGGGAGGGACCTGAGGGTGTACCTAGCGTGACTGAGTATGGGTACAGGTATTCCTTGGGGAGGATGATGAAACAGTCTAAGATGGACTGTAGTGAGGACATGCTAAAAGTCACCAAATTGATTGCATGCATACTGTAAATGCCCCAATGTTATAGGATATGAATTATGTCTCAAATACGCAGTTTTTAAAATGTAGTGGGTCTAACTTGTTTGAAAACCAGGGGCAAGGCAGTGGGACACGCTATGGGGTGCCTGCAGCATTAAAACTGCAGCACAGAACCACTCCACTGTGCAGGGAGGGAAGGCTAAGTTCTGAAATGACATACAAACGCAATAAATACAGGTGAGACTTCCCAAAATAGCCAGGCTCCAACTTCAAATAAAAACCGGGGCTTTTATGGGTCCGAGGGATAGAACACACACCGCGCTAACAGCAGTCCCTTGAAATTCCCTGCAGGCCCAGTCAGCATGCTGAGCAGACCTTTCTAGGAACCCCAGCATCAGGCAATGCAACACAGCCCACGAAGCAATGAAACGAAACCAGCAGAAAGAAAACCCACAAATGCCCACAGCACCCAACACCAATAATCACCTAGTTAAGAGAAAACCACATCTAGGGACTGTGTTCTCTCACCTCTGGTTATGAGGTGGGCACAAGACAGTGCATGAGATTGCTAACGTATTCCAAAGTCAGAAACGGTGCAGGACAAGGATTTATTAGCATGGAAAATCTAACGCATGCATACACACACCCCAGACACACGCATGCTTACACACCATACATACATGCATGTACACATGAACACATCACACACACGCATGCATGCATGCGTGCACACACACACATACACGCACACACACACTCTCACTTTTGCCCGCAGTGCCATTCTTTGACTGTCTTAAATTCATGAATACGTTAATGAAAGCAGTGGGCACTTTGAATGGCGCCACACTGCCGCATATGCAGACGTCATTCCGTGGGTGATGTCAACGCTGTTTATTGAGACCTGGAACTCACTATGCTTGGATGGCCGGCCATCAAGCCACAGGCATCTGCCAGTCTCTACCTGCCTGGCCCTGGATTACAAACACACAACACCACCTCTGACTTACTGCACGAGTTCTAGAGATTGACCTGGACTTCTCACGCGGTATGGCAGGTACCCGGTGAGCCGAGCCATCAGCACAGCCCAGTAAGGATGTGAACAGGACAGGGAGGCAGTGTCCAGGTGGGTGCTCTGGCCCAGGGAAAGTAACCCTGGAGAAGTACCCACCAGCCATGCTGCTTGTGGCCCTCAGGCACAGGGGAGGGGGAGGGAGGAGGGACGAGAATCTTGCAGTTATGCAGAAACCATCAGCTGCTGAGGACAGGGCTGGCCCTGACCCCTGACCTGGAGTAGTTCCCTACAGGTCACTGGCTCACACTGCTGACAGGCACACAGCACCAACTCAATGCTGGTCAAATATGAGATGGGACAGGACAGCGGGTGTGTGCACATGCACCCTGTTACACAGGACACATAGGTGGCCCATTATTACTCCTGAATTTTACTGGGTGCGGAAACTACGCAGAGAGATCATGTGGCTTCTCCTAGGTCACCTAGTTTCCCCAAGATCATCCAGTCAGTGACTGATGGATAGGACTCCAGCCACACCCACCAGGAGGCCACGCCCACCAGGAGGCCACACCCCCAATAAGCCATAGTAATTTCCCAAACTGGCCACATAGAACAAAGCTTGAATGAATGAGGTAGTAAGGACTGGGGGGACCAAAGTGAGGGCTGGCTGACATAAGATCTAAAACTCCAAGTCTTACACAGAGAGATTTGCTTTTTAGCTCTAAGCCACAGCTGGCAGAAACACACTGTGATGCTCTTATCAACTTTGTGCATCAAATGAACCAACTGTCAGTTCAACCGCTGGCTTGATTTTGCACTGAGGGGAGCCTGAAGGAAAAAAAGCAATAGATAAAAAGGCAAAAGAATGATTTCTCTCTGAGACTCACCTGGAATAGGCAATACCGAATCTCCTAAAGCATGTCCAGTTTGGACACAGCACACCTGAAGAGCGATGGATGTTTACCGTAGTTAAGACAAGTGCAGCGGCGGCTCAGAGTGACTGGGTAATTTCTCCCCAGTAGGAGCCACTTAGCTACTTTAACACGCTGCCACTTAGAAATTATCACTCAATCAATTACCGTCCTCCTGGGTTTATTTTCACAGAGCGCTTCAATAAAACAAGTGTGAAAACAAGTTAAATGCATGGTATTCATTTTCCTGATTTTCCACCTCTCCCAATGGTGGATATGTTGACAGAAAAATTACTTGATTTTATTTCCATGGGCATTTATGGAATGCTGACCAGGTTCTGTGCTCAGGGCTAGAGGCACTCAAGGACAATCAGGAGAAACACAGTGCCCATTCTTCAGGATTGCATTCATGTCCCCAGATCAGAACACCCAGAGGGAGTGAGCCCCATAAGCTTCCAGTCACACACCCCCTTCCTTCACACCATCGTCACTGTGCCCTGACACATATCCGAAAAACCTCAGCTATCATCAGCCGCTCCAGCCATGGGGATTCATTTTACCAAGAGATGGTTAATATATTCTATGTTTTGTTGTTTGTTGCTGTTTTTATTAACATGGTCGCCTGTTATCCATGCCAGCTTCAAACCCACTGTTGTTGTTGACAGTTCTGAAGTTCAAGGACAGGCCACCAGCTTCCACTCTGGTCTGGTGAGGGCCTCAAAGAGAACAGAATATGGTGGGAATGTATGCCTCTCACACACAAGGACCACAGGGATCAAGCCATCCATTCAGAGGAGCCAGTACCAACCTCCCAGTCACCACTCTCTAGGTCTCACCACCTCTTACCAAACCACAACGAGCACCAAGCTCCCCCAGCTCCTGAGCCCTTGAAAACTGACTCAAACCACATCCACACCAAGGCTGAGTGGTAGAACTGGAAGTTAATGGAGGACAGCCTGGTATCTTGTTAACGGAAGGCAGTTTGGTACTGACGCTGGTGAAGGACCATGATTCCCATCACCCCATGCCGCACCACTGTTTCTTAACCGTTACGAACTCCTCAGTTCTCATCAATGGGAAGTGAACACCTCATGAGTCACAGAATCCTCCCAGGCAGCACCCACAGAGGGAAACATGAAAGCCACACAGTGTAACATGTAGATCTGCAAGCAGTACAATAAAGCATTGTAGGAGCGTTCGCCTAGACCAAGAAAGAGGTGCTCACCTAGACAAAGGAAGGGGTGCTCACCTAGACCAAGAAAGAGGTGCTCACCTAGACAAAGGAAGGGGTGCTCACCTAGACAAAGGAAGGGGTGCTCACCTAGACAAAGGAAGGGGTGCTCACCTAGACAAAGGAAGGGGTGTTCACCTAGACAAGGGAAGGGGTGTTCACCTAGACAAAGGAAGGGGTGTTCACCTAGACCAAGGAAGGGGTGCTCACCTAGACAAAGGAAGGGGTGCTCATCTAGACCAAGGAAGAGGTGCTCACCTAGACCAAGGAAGGGGTGTTCACCTAGACAAAGGAAGGGGTGTTCACTTAGATCAAGGAAGGGGTGTTCACCTAGACCAAGGAAGGGGTGCTCACCTAGACCAAGGAAGGGGTGTTCACCTAGACCAAGGAAGGGGTGCTCACCTAGACCAAGGAAGGGGTGCTCACCTAGACCAAGGAAGGGGTGCTCACCTAGACCAAGGAAGGGGTGTTCACCTAGACCAAGGAAGGGGTGTTCACTTAGATCAAGGAAGGGGTGCTCACCTAGACCAAGGAAGGGGTGTTCACCTAGACAAAGGAAGGGGTGTTCACTTAGATCAAGGAAGGGGTGCTCACCTAGACAAAGGAAGGGGTGTTCACCTAGACCAAAGAAGGGGTGCTCACATAGACCAAGGAAGGGGTGTTCATCTAGACCAAGGAAGGGGTGTTCACCTAGACCAAAGAAGGGGTGCTCACCTAGACCAAGGAAGGGGTGCTCATCTAGACCAAGGAAGAGGTGCTCACCTAGACCAAGGAAGGGGTGTTCACCTAGACCAAGGAAGGGGTGCTCACCTAGACCAAGGAAGGGGTGCTCACCTAGACCAAGGAAGGGGTGCTCACCTAGACCAAGGAAGGGGTGTTCACCTAGACAAAGGAAGGGGTGTTCACCTAGACCAAGGAAGGGGTGTTCACCTAGACAAAGGAAGAGGTGTTCACCTAGACCAAAGAAGGGGTGTTCACCTAGACCAAGGAAGGGGTGTTCACTTAGATCAAGGAAGAGGTGTTCACTTAGATCAAGGAAGAGGTGCTCACCTAGACCAAGGAAGGGGTGCTCACCTAGACAAAGGAAGGGGTGTTCACTTAGATCAAGGAAGGACCATTCACCTAGATCAAGGCTTCCAGAACAGAGAGGACTCACTGACTGCGCAGTGGGATGAGTGAGATTGGGAACAGTGGGCTGGGGAGACCAAGTGAGGACAGCGTTTTTGAAATAGCAGTATGAGGTGAAATTGAAACAGTAAGTATGAAGATGATGAGCAATGTGGCAGGGGAGCCAACCAGCGACAGCTGCTGGCCATTCTCCTCCAAGGGGCTTGACTTTGGAGGCTGTGAGTGAGAGTCCTGTAAGCTTTTCAGAAATGGGGGGGACCTGATCTGATTTGTATTTGCACTATGGTGTCACCCAGATTGTCAAAAGGATAGACATTTTTCAGTATAGTTACAAAACCGGAAAGTTATCAAAAAACAACACCTAAGCTAAAGATTCCCTCTCCCTCCCTCTCTCCTTCCTCTGCTCCCTCTCAGGCAGCCTGCTCTCACCTCCTAAGGATGTGGGTGTGTGTACTACCACATCTATTTTATAAAACACTGGGGATTGAACCCAGGGCCTCACACAGCTGGGCAAGCGCTCTGCCACCTCACCCACAACCCCAACTGTCATGCCCACATTACAAATACTTACATAAAAATAAGTGTTTTAAATTATCTTATTTCTAGTGACCATTAAATCCTAAACATCAATTTTTTAACTGGGCAATGATTCAGTTCTCATCATTAATAACAGAGAACTACTTAAAACCCTAAGTGTTGCCAATTTTGATTAAAATGTTACCTACAATGTTTGAAAGTTATTGGAAATAGTATTTTTAAATTTTTAAAACTTTGAAAATCTATCATTGGTGTGTGTGTCTGTCTATGGCTGTGTGTCATGGCATATGTAGACACACACACACACACACAGAGAGAGAGAGAGAGAGAGAGAGAGAGAGGGAGGGAGGGAGGGAGGGAGGGAGGGAGAGAGAGAGAGAGAGAGAGAGAAAGAGAGAGAGAGAGAGAGAGAGAGGAGACAACTCTGAGGTACATGGGTTCTGGTTGCAGAACTCATATTGCCAGGCAAGTACATTTACTGGCTGATTCATCCTTCCAGCCTGGAAACACATTTCTTAATTAGACAAAAAGGCCTTTAAAGATTATAGCCATAGAGGAATGTTACTTCTTGCCAGAAAGAGATAGGTGTCAATCAACATCGGCTCATTCCTGTTCTGTATTTTGTTAGTTAGATGCCAATCGCTTGGAAAGCTTGCCTGTGCAGGGGAAACAGAGTGAGCTTATTGTGGCAATGCCTCTCAACTCTTTTAACTCCTTTTAAGTTATCTACCTATATCGCAGCTGTATCTGTCACCTGAGTCTTTCTAAATGACCTGTTGAATGACAGACTGTCTAAATCCTGCTCCAATCTGTCCTAAGTGAAAAAGACCCTATCGGATGAGCAGAAGGAACTCACTGTGTCACTTGCTTTCTTGGGCCAGTACTTCCCACAGCGGTTTGATTTGGCTTGGTTTGGTTTGGTTTGGGGTGGGGGTGTTTTGGTTTTTTGATTTTGTTGTTGTTGTTGTTGTTGTTGTTTTGTTTTTTGTTTTTTTTTTTGAGACAGAGATTCTCTGTGTAGCTCTGGAGACCAAGCTGGCCTCAAACTCACAGAGATCCGTCTGCCTCTGCCTCTGCCTCCCGAGTGCTGAGACCATAGGCACCACCACCGGGCTCCCACATTGTTTTTAATGTGACACCTGGACTTTGCTCCATTCAGAGAAGCCAAGTACAGCAAGATTATGACTGGGTAAAAAGGCACTGATGCAAGGGTGAATGGGGAGGCGGAGGGGAGCAGGCTGCTGTGTGCACAAACATTTCGGAAAGGAGTCCATGTGGAGCCCAAGGCCATGAAAACTTTAGCATTTGCCACTCACATACTCCTAGTTCAAGTGTACCTACACCTACAGCCTACACCAAGCCAGGCTGCAGACTTCTGGTCTACCACAGTGGGCCGACCCTGAAACCAAAGCTTTGTTACTTCAGGGCCGAGCAAAGCCAAGGAGGCAGACAAAGGTGGGAAAAGATGAACGAACAATGCTAGAAAGAGACGAAATGAACAGGAGATTCCGGAGAAAGCTCTGTGAATTACATGGCAGCTCGCCCCGCATGGAGTCCAGCAAATCAGAGATCTGACCCTCACGTGATCTCATTCCCAGCTAAATGAAAGCACACACCCCTGCAGTCTCTGATTCGCGTTTTTTTTTTTTTTTTTTTTTTCGTTGCTTTTGGGTTTTTCTCCCTCATTTTTAACAGAAGGGTCATCATTCCAACCGTGGTTTTTCCAAACAAACAGTAAAATGTGATAGAAAATTCTGAACATTCCACCAGCAGTGACCCTTAATATTCTGATATGGTCTAATAACTCAAAATTATTCCCCGTCATACACACTTCATATGACATCAGCCACCACACAAGTTTTTAATACACAGTAAGCAGGTGGCCCAGCAATCCCCCTCATGTCTCACATCTGGTATTGCACTACATATAAGGTGCTGAGTCCGATTTTTTAATAAAAACATGTCCTGGGCTTGTAAAAGTTCAAGTAAAAATATACCTTTAAAACTGCCGTGTTTAATTTCAGTCATGAAAGTCTAAAATTATTGTAAAATAATACTCAATCTTTTTCATAGTTCCATTCAATGAAGCTTCAAACTGCTCTCCTTTTGGAAGGGGGAAAGAACCTCAGAGCTCACAGCTTCCCGAGTCTGCATGTGCTGTCCTGCTTCGGGGAGCTTGAGCTGCATAGACTTTACAGACTTTCAATGTGGGCGTAATTAGTCTGGTGAGGAGTGTGAAGGACTAATCCTTAGTTTCTGGAGTGCAGGCAGCGGGAGGAATACTGAAGGCTACTTTGATACTATAGGATTGAGGGGCTTGTATTTTCAAAAATGAAATTTAGACGTAGAAGGCAGGCATAACAAGGGGAAAATATTTTAATACATGCATGTGATTACAAATCTTTTTTAAGGTTTGTGTGTGTCTGTGTGTATCTATGTGTACATGTCTGTGTGTGTGCATCCGTGTGTATGTGTCTATGTGTCCATGTCTGTGTTCCTGTGTGTGACTATTTTCCCACTTGTGTATGTGGATGCCCAGAATAAGGCACCAGGTCCGTTGGAGCAGTTTGTGAGCTGCCCAATGTGCTGGGGTCTGAACCCTGGTTCTCATGGGTGAGCAACAAGTGTCTTAGCAACTGAGCCATCTCTCTAGCCCCATACGTGACTATAAACACTGCCTGGAAACCAGAGAGAAGACTGTTCTGTTGTTACACTTCTACGAGATGGCGAGGTTATCTCCTGAGTCCACACTCATGACCATGTGTACACTCCCTCCCCCAACCGGCCTACAAAAGGTGGGCCCTTCTCGTTTAGGTGGCTTTCCATGGCGGAGCAGATCCCTGGTAAAAACACACAGGCCGCATTCCTTCCATCATAAACTTCTTAAAGCTATCAGGCCCCAGAGCCGCTGCCTCTAAATCAAAAGGTAACTTTCATTTCCTTCAAATGATGCGGTTTCATCTTTATCATCTTCAGCTACAGACTGGAAATTGATACTAAATAAGGGCTAAGTAGAAATAAATTAGTAATTGAAGCTGGCTATAAAACAAGTAGTTCTAAAAAAGTCTTCTGCTCTAATGAATCTACTCAATCACAACTATTCCCCAAAGGACTGTATACTAGTGCTCATGTTTTCATTTCTAGGAAGCTGAGGAAGGGGATGGTTACCCACCTCCCGCCGCCCCCCATCATCATCATTAAACCATAAAAACAGTCACAGACCTTTGCAGAGTAGAGGGTCCTCTCCATCACAAGGGCTGAAGCACAACCTGGGGCCCCTTCTCAGGTTAGGACAGTTCAACAACAGCTATCAGCCACGAACACACATCCCTGCCTGCCCAGTTCCCACGACAGAAGACACCACAACCTTGCCAAGAGGGCAGGGCTGTCGCACGGAATGAAACTAAACACCTCTCCCATTCTCTCTGTGATGGGGGGACTGAGCATACACATTTGAGGTACAGGAGGGCTCTGCCTGAGTTAATCCCCAGACTCTCGATTTTAAAGACAATCTGTTAGCTGAGTGCAGTGGCCCACACCGGGACACCAGCTAGCTACTTCTGAGGCTGAGGCAAAGGGATAGAAAACTTTGAGGTCAGCCTGGGCAATTTAGCAAGACCCTGACCACAACATTTAAAAGAGGCTGAGAGTGCAACTCAGTAGTAGAAAACTTTCCTAGCATATGCAAGGCCAGGGGTCAACAAAAACTAACCAAATGACTAAATTAATAGACTGTGGATGGGTGAGTGTCTATGGCAATCCAGTCTTTTATCCTAACACGTGTAGTTCATATACAGTACTAGTTTATAGGTGGTTCTAGATAGCTTATATGTAGTACTAGATAGAAAAGCAGACACATCTCTCAGTAGTGACTACAGAGGCAAGAATGACAGACAGGAAGGACAAAGATAAAGACAGGAAAGGAACAGCGGTGTACCTCAATGTCAGTTGTAGTTTTTAAGTTTATAAAAAGAAAATGCAGGGGCTGGAGAGATGGCTCAGAGGTTAAGAGCACTGGCTGCTCTTCCAGAGGTCCTGAGTTCAATTCCCAGCAACCACATGGGGGCTTACAACCATCTGTAATGAGATCTGGTGCCCTCTTCTGGCCTGCAGGGATACATACAGACAGAACACTGTACACATAATAAATAAAAAAATCTTTAAAAAAATTTAAAAAAAAAAGAAAAGAAAGAAAATGCACCCCTGTGTTAAACAACAAACTAGTAACACTGAGCTCTTAATGATTTGAGTACTGATTTCACAGTTCCTCCAAGGGTTTCATTAGGCTTCTATTTTGAGTCTACTATACTACTATTTCTGATAATTCCTAAAGTGTAAAAAAATAAATAAACAATGCCCAAAATAAAAGCTGGTACAGGAAAGACTTCCTATTACTCCCACTCTGGGAAGAGTACAAAATAATTGCCTGGAACAACCAAGGAACTTTGTCTCTGCTGGGCTACTGTAGGAGCTGGGCCGTGCACCTCCACGTCTGTGTTTCCAGAACCTAGGGCAGTGAATACACTGAAGTCTAGGAGAGTCCTGGGCTGGAACAGGATGTGGGGTAGAGGACCAAGTGTGCCTGGTTCCACCCTGAGAGCAGGAAGCACACAGGAGCCGAACTCTCCAAGTTCCAGCAGCTCCCAGTGAAGTCATAACACCAGGTGGGGAGGCCTGAGCTCAGCCTCCCTGGTCGTGGCTAAGACATTCGGTGGGAACAATTATACAGTTATAAGTGTTTTGTTGTTGTTGTTAATGAACCAACTCATTAAAAGAAGGATGTTTAATGTTATATAAATATTCTTTCAGACATGCCATGACAGAAAGATTTTTGGGCTAGTGATACAGCTCGGCGAGTAAAGAGTGGCCACCTGAGTTTGATCACTGGAACCCACGTAAAGCTGAAAGGGGAGAACCAATTTGCAAAGTTGTTCTCTCACCTTTAACACTGTACCATGGCATGCACCCCTCCACACCACCCACACAAGAATCATAACTTTAAAAAACAGATCCCTACTTTCAAATCTAATCTCATCCCTAGGATGAGCCCTATGCCCTGCATTTTGAATTTCAGAAAGCCCAGGAGAACACAAAGCAGGATGCAGAGTCTGGTGACACTGGAACAGTCTCACTGACACCCAACGATTCTCGCATTTACAAGGACTGGCCCGTTCCAGGGTCTGCCTTGTAAGAACGTCCGTTAGCTCCCACAGCCTTGTTTCATTCTCCCTGAATTTTAAATGTTGGCATCCTTAATCGTGTGCTTACCACACGTGGGTTAAACCAGACTTTTAGTCCCACCTAAACCATGACCTTAAAAAAGCAGGGACTGATGCTTTCTACCTAGAATCACTTTTATTTTACTTTATTTTTTAATTTTGCAATGTGGGGGTGGGGCTCTTAACAGAAAAACCTAGACTGCTGCTGTTTCAGCCTCTTCGGGGAGCGAGGCAGAGGGAACCTGAGAAAACTGCATTTTCAACAGCGCCCAGGAGGCCCTAGTTTCAGAGCCCCGGATTGCAAAGAATCTGAAGAGTTGTTTTATCGAGACTTTAAAATTAACTCCACACCGGAGCATGTGTGTTTTTACTTAAGAGACTCCAGAAATCGATACTGAAGGACTGTCAGCGGGAGGCCGGGCTGCTTCGCTTCTGGCCCCAGTACTACTGGTAGGAGCAGGGCCTGCTGCCCTGGTACGGAGCTCCTGGCAGGAGGAACACCCCCTCACCCGCACTTTAGGCTTCTTGCTATCTGTAGAAAGTTTCGGGGAGAAGGTGAGGTCACACCAAGCACACAGAAAGAGCTCACCCACAGGCAAGGCGAATGTTATCACTGCTACTATGGGCTTACTGGTGATTCTTCACTCACATGCGTTATCACTCTGTGTGTGTGTGTGTGTGTGTGTGTGTGTGTGTGTGTGTGTGTGTTCATGTGTGATACATGAGCAGGACAGGTGGGTGGATGTCAAGTGTCTGCCTCAGTGGTCCTCTGTTGTGTTGTATCCTACCTTAATTTTTACATGGAGGTCACGGATTTGGCTGGCCAAGTTGGCCAGCAAGTTCCAGGGGTCCCCCTGTCTCCGCCTCCCCAGGACACTCATCTTTTTACAGGAGGTCTGGGGATCTGAACTCAGGGCCTCACACTTGCCCAACAAGGGCTTTACCCACCGAGCCATCTCACCCGTCTCCTTTCTCACATCTTAAATGTATTGGCCAAGCTACCGGGTAACTATTAATTTAAAAACTGGGTAAACAGCAAGAATTGGCCTCTCTGTACATCCTCAGACACTGACTCCACTCATGTTGGAGACGAGAAGAGAGGCGCTTTAACACACACAACACAAGAGGAAAATCACCTCAAGGACCAACTCCCAGGGAGGAACTTCAACCCAACTGTTGGGAGACACCAAGGCTTGGAGACAGTGCCCCTGGCCTCCTGGGTCTGGGGGACAGTTTGAAGCTCAGAGGTGGAAGGGCCAAAAAAGGCATGGGGGAAGGAGGAAAAGCTTGGCACTGACCCCCACTTGGGTCGGAATCCCACTTCCCTCCTGAGGCTCTTTTGAGGGATTATGGAATAAAATTACATCAGAATATGCATTAATGAGAGTATTTTCAATAATGAGAACACTGCTAATTGTATCTTTTCTTTTTTTAAAGCGAGGTAGAATATTTTATGGCAACCCGGAGAGCAGCCAGGTGCCCAGCGGGGAGCCCCATATTCTGCACACACTTGTAAAGGCCATGACAGGAGGCTGTGTGATATGAGGTGTGAGAAATGAAAACTTTATGTGCATACAAATTTAGATTTTTAAAATATTTTCACTAGGGGCATAAATAAAGAGAAATTAGGCCCCTGGGTTTTCAAAGAGTGAGAATACAGACTGAGGTTTTTGTTTTAAACTTGAGTACTTGGAGCCCCCTAAGACCTAAGGAAGTCACCAGAAGCAACACTTCAGCTTGACTTTATGCTTCTCATAGAACTTACAATGTTTTCTTCAAGGAAGGAGAGAGGGCTGAACACATTTAAGAGAGAGAGAGAGAGACAGACAGACAGACAGACAGAGACAGAGAGACAGACAGAGAGAGAGACAGAGAGAGAGAGACAGAAAACAACAGGTGTGTAACCATGCATCTCTCTCGGTGAAGCAGCTTTTACAGACACAACGAGGGTGACCAAAAGTTTACTTAAAATCATTTTTAATTTTAATCTATTTTAAATATAATTTCAATGCTACTTAAAAAATAAAAACTCCATGTTGATTTGCTCATTATAAAAATACTGACACGTTACAAGAAGGTTGAATTTTGGCAGGAGCACCCCTGTGCTGGCCACCTAAATCCTGCCACCTGTATTCTAAATACTTGCTTTAGTGCACATCAAACCATCAGTCAGTCCGTCCGTCCGTCCGTCCGTCCGTCCATCTTACTACCTTACCCATTTCAACATGATCACAGGCAGCCCCCTCTGCGTCAGTCTCCGTGTCGTTAACTCCAGCCCTGTATTTCAGTTTTTGTGTGGCACTGGCTGGCTGCAGTGTGCCCGGTCTGCTGGACTTGGGCAGATGGGCACACTGGGGTCAGCACAACCTCTAGACACCTCAGGAGGTGGCGCGAGCCCCTTTCCTGCTTTCCTTCCTCTGCTGCACAGCCAACAGCCGTGACTCCTTCCAGCCTGTCCCAGAACTTCATACAAGGGAAGCGAACCGCATGCTCTCTTGCTCTGCATGAAGTTTATGGATTTACACACACACACACACACACACACGTGTATGCATCAGCTTGAACACTGACTGCCGAGTAATATTCCTCTTTCCAGCACATGTATTAATCTGTATGTGTGTACATGTGTGTATAACATGTTTGGGTGTGCGCATGCCGTGGCATGTATGTGGACACCAGACAAGAACTTTCGGGAGTCTGTTCTCTCCTGCCAAGTATGTCCCTGGGATTGAACTCATGTTGTAAGTGGTAAACACCCTAAGCCATTCAGCTATCTTGTTGGACCGGCTGTTTTTCTTTTTATAGCTCCATTGTAAGTACAAGCCACAGTCTATCCACTGTATCTAAAATGTCTGTGTATAGATGCTACGGAGGAAAATGACGGAGTTTTGGTCACCGACCTAGTGACAAGAGCCTCCAAAAGAACTCAACCCACATACATGCCTGGTACCCATATACACCAGGAAAGGGCATTTGATCCCCAGATGGTTGCGAGTCACCGTGTGGGTGCTGGGAACCAAACCTGGGTCCTCTGCAGGAGCAACAAGTGTTCCTAACTGCTGAGCCCTCTCTCCAGAGCCTCGGCTTGGTTTTTAACGGCATCTATTCTCTTACGTTTTCCTGGCTACCCTAGGGCTTACGGCATCCATTCCTAACTCACACCTCCTCTTAGCATGACCACTGTGTGTGCAGCCACAGTAGACTTCCCTACTTGGCTGACCTGGAGGCCGGAGCTGCCATAGGCACTGCATCTTCATGCAGACTGCGCAAGACGGCAGCAGAAATTCGCTTCAGGAAGATGCCCACAACATGTTTAAGAAGTGGGTAGAAAGGGGTTTTTTCAATTCACCCACAGAGCCTTCTGGATTAGTTACTTTCCTCACTGCTATGAGAAAAGTAAAATTTACAAAAGCAACTAAAGGAGGAAGGGTTTATTTGGCCACAGTTTTGAGAGTCCAATCAGGGCGGGGGTTGCAGTAGGAGTGTGGACAGCTGGATCACATGTGTCGGTAGTCAGCAAACACAGAGCAGAATTAAGTTACCAAACCTTAAGGCCTATCCCTAGTTGCCCACTCCTTCCAACTAGCCCCCACACCTCCTGAGGGTCTCAGCATCCAAGACAGGGCCACCAGCCAGGCACCAAGTGTTCCCTCCTCATGCAATCCCACTGCCTTCTTTCCCTCTGGTGTGTGTCCTCTGACTCCCAGGAACTGGCTCTCACCTGCACCCTGGCACGTTCTTCCCTGTAGAAGCTTGTTCTGGCGTGTGTAAAATCTGGATTGACAGCTCTATTTTCTTTGAGCTTTTAAAAACACTGTTTTGCCCCTGTAAACATGGTCTCTGGACTCTGCGGCTTCTGGGGAACACCCTGTCCTTCTGTACCTGAAGTGCTGGTTTCCTCCGACTGACTGACACATTTCTTTGTGATTTGGGGCTCTGGCAATGTGTGTGGTGTGCCTAGGTGATTTCATCGTATTTACCTTGCTTCGGTTAGCTGAACTTCTCAAACCTGTAAATTTATGTCTTTTGCCAAACTGGGAGAACATCTGGCTGTTATTTCTTCAAATAGTCTCTCTCTCTCTCTCTCTCTCTCTCTCTCTCTCATCCTCCTGGACCTCCGATTATACATATATTAGACATTTTCATGTTGCCCCACAGGTCTCTGGCACTCTTGTTTATTTTTTAAAATCTGACCATTAATTCAGTTCTGTTTTCAAGTTCACACAACATGAGAACGAGACTTCCATAATTGCATTCATGGTGGCTGACCTTTGAAGGGTTACCGTGAACTCAACAGAAGCTACCAGGAAAGCAGCTCCAATTCTCACAGGAAGTTGTATTAACTAAAAATGTCCTAACCTAGCTGCCACTCAAGGAAACCGAGAGAGTGCTGCAGGTCAGGACCAGGGCTGGCAGCTGCACGAGAGCCCTGGGTGCGGCGGCCATCACCCTTATGTAGGTCTTAGAAATAGCACCCACATTTACAGATAATGGCACAGAGGAACAAACATCCTGTCCCACTAAGACGGAAATGCTTAGAGAACAAACCATATGGGATAAGAAACTCCTTAGTGGCAATCAAGATATTCTTAAACTAATAAAGACTTCACAATCACTTGGGACATAGTTAAGTTACAGAGTCATGGTCAGATTTCCACTGTGGAATGGGATGGGTGTATGAAGACTCACCCATTCAGAGACACTGAGCTGGCATGAGCTCAGTATTTGTTATCTGATCCCAGGACAGGACTTGGTATGGCTGCCCAGAGCACTGAGGGGCACCCTCTGAGGGGTGTCTGGCCTTTCAGATGTAAGGCAAACACTGCCTGGCGGATGTGCACATGGAAGACGCCAAGCAAACCACCACACAATCCCAATCGTGACAATGCCATGACAGAGAGGACTTGTTTCACAACTGTGTTCTGGGTAACAACATCTGTAGATGCTGCTGCCATCTCCTAAAGGCCTCGATTCCACAAAGACCCAGTGGATACTCAGCAGTCGCCAGGCACAGGAAGGGAACACAAGGGCAAGGGAAGAGGAGCCTAAAGCCAGGGCCTTGCTGGCTCATCACGGAGCTTTAAACACCACAGCTTCTAAACACTGCAGATTCTCACCTGAGGTCACAGTCACAGCCCCAACACCACAGATTCTCACCTGAGGTCACAGCCACAGCCCCAACACCACAGATTCCCACCTGCGGTCACAGCCACAGCCCCAACACCACAGATTCTCACCTGAGGTCACAGCCACAGCCCCAACACCACAGATTCTCACCTGAGGTCACAATCAAGGCTCCAATACCTAAGCGCCTTGGATCACCTCCACAGACATCACTGAATGCTAAAAGTCAGATTACATTTTGTCTTGTGTTCCTTTTGAGAAGAAAGAGCACCACTGATGGGTTTCAAAAGCATGAAGGATGCTGAAAACGAGGGGAAAAAATCACAGATAATAACCTCAGGAAGGAGCGAAGGCAGAACTTGTGGAAGCCTCAAACTCTGTACCCTGTTCTAAGCGTGAGTGGCCTCGCACTGATGCCAGGCAGGGCCTGGATGGTATATGCCAACCACCCAAGCAAGCTTTGAGGGAACCCCAAGATATGAAATGTTAGTAAGACCTCACTGGGAGCACCCCCAGCCCTGACCCTTCCCCTCCCGCCACCCTTCTGGTCCTCTTAGGCCTCCACGTGGTTCTATGGGCCCAGGGGCAGCTCCCAAGGCAGCCAAGTTCTTAGCACAGTCTCACTACTCCTGTGTAGTTGGCTGGTTGTTTATTTTGACGGGTTTCACATATTCCAAGCTGGTCTCAAAGCCTGCTATGTAGCTGAACATGACCTTGAAGTCCTAATCTTCCTGCCTCTGCCTCCCAAAGGCTTGGATTACAGATGTGTACCACCATGCCAAGCTCCCCCAGTTCCGTGCCCCACCCCTCCACAGTCTGGATGCTTGGCTTGAAAGTGAACCCAGGACAGACTTCCTTCTTGGATGTCACTTAACTCCAAGGGGAAGCATTTAAACACTCACCTGGACAATTTCTCCCCATGACAGTGGCCACTTTGCATGACAGGGACATGGAACCCACCAGATTTCCCTGGACCCCAGAGGGAAATCCTAGTCATCCATCACTACTACAACCCTGGAGAAGTCAGGAACCATGAGCTGTAAATAAGGCATGTACACATGGCAGAGCATGTTCCGTGTTGACTGGACGGCATCTCCAGGAGGCATAAAGGACATGAAAGAAGGGGAGATCCCCATTGCCTTAAATCCTTTTTAGAGCAGGGTGTGGAATAAAGGGAGTAAGACAGTCAACAAGTGAGGACCCGGCTTGATGGACTTCAGGTACCTTCTGGTCCCACCTCCACCCTCAAGGCCCTACGCCTGAGAAAGCCCATTTGTATTATAGGCTTCTGAAAACTACCTCATTTGATAAGGAGTTTATTGCTTAAAAAAATAAGCCAGATATGCAACACAACCTTCTCGTTTTACAAACAAGGAAACTGGCCCACAAAGGCTAGGAGATTCACCTTGTATTCCAGACTGTGGAAAGGACATGAGATAGAGGCTGTAGCCCAATGTTTCCAGGTTGCTAACACGGCCACCCATAATGCACTTTCAGTTTCAGGTCAACGCTGACGGGCACACACACACACATTATCCAGCTTCAACTGCGGGACCTCTGTCAGCATTCGGGGGACCTCTAGAACCCACAGGCAGAGAGGCAGGGAGAGGCCTTTCCTTTCCAAGCTCCCTGCTCCCCCTTCCCACACCCTAAGAGAAGCCCCCTCTGCCAGCCAATGACCTCACCGCTCTCCTTCTCACTAATTTGAATACTCTTCAGGGAGAGCCAAACAAAAAATGAAAATGATGAATGACTTCTTGTGCAATGCAGAAAAAATGTGGCTTTGGGCTCTCCAAGTGACGGAATAGCCTTCATGCAGAAACAGACCTCTGCGCCCAAGGTGTGCCGGTGTGTAAAAGCTTTTAAAGGGGAGGTGAGAACCACTCACTTTGCCCCAAAGCAGGTGAGTATTTGATCTGAAAGAAAAACAAAAGTTCTAAATAAGCCACAAAGCAAAGTCAGCAAAGAGGTGGAAGCCAGGAAAAGACGCTTTGATAAACAGGAGGGAAAATAATCCGCTTGACTACCCAACACGATATTACAGTTACTTTTTCTTTACACATTTACAGGGCTTTAATACGATGCATTTGTCAACCCGGGACTCAGCCTCTGCCTCCACACCAAGTGTACACAGGTGAACGGTCATGCCTCTGTGAACACTCCATTCTAAACCTATCTAAAAGTCTCAAGTTAGGACTCGTGTTAACCCATAAACCAACTTTTGAAAAGTTTTTCTTACGCATGTCTTATTGAACCAGACCCGTTTACAGCCTTGACTACAGGTAAAGTTAGGATCTTGTAGGCAGGCTGGACAGTAATGTTTCCTCCTAGGACCAGAAGTATGATCAGATCCCAGTCTGGTCAAAAATCATGTCAACGTTAAAGAAAAACTCAAAACAAATATACATATATTCTAAGTCTTGGTTTTTTTCCCTCAGTTTCCAAGTAAGTGGCTGTCTGTGTTCTCCAAGAGACAAACAGGTTAAATGACTCCTCACCAACCTCCCCCTGCGAGCTAGAGACCCTGCAAAGAGCCTTGCACTAACTACCCCCTTGCACTTCTGAGTGTATGAGCGGGCACCAATGAGCCTGACATTTTCACAGTGGAAAGTCATGAGACTCACTCAGTCCAGGCCTGGTAGCCAAAGCCGTGCACCAGCCTCCCTTGTGCTCAGCATCCCTGGCTGGCGTGCCAGATGGCTAGTAGGTGACACCCTGGGTTGGCCTAGGTCAGGCCATAGCCCTGTGCTATAGGCCACCTCCTTTCACCCTGTGGGCGCCAGGGAGCACATTTCCAGTCACCGAGGGGTTTCGGGCCACTTCTAAACTGCAGTTGTCTCCTCAGCGTTTTCCTCTAAGATGAGCCTGAGCTACAAGAATTATATTCCAGAGACGCCCTCCAGGTTCTCTTTACTGAATGCTTCTCTTTTTCTACTTTCCTCTTTTCTTCTTTCTTTCCTTCATTGTGAGACATGGTCTCGTGTAGCCCGGGATAGCCTTAAACTCTCTATGTAACCGTGACCTTGAACTACCTCCACAGTCCGAGTGCTGTGGTCACAGGTGTGTGAGACCACATCAAGTTTACACAGATCTGGGAATTAAGCACAAGGACCTCACCCCACCAACTGGGACCTACATACAGCTGGTGCTCATGCGTGATTAGCTGAGTGGCTGAACATTAAATTAAGACAAACAAATGATTACCAAGTACACAATGCAGAGAAGGGAATAGTGTAAAGTTATCCATTCTCTTGGAGCTATTGGTCTAAGACACAGCTCTTCTACTGTGTCTGGACGGAATGGAAACAACACAAAATTTGGCAACAATAGGAGGTTTCTGAACACAAAGCAAACCAAGATGAATTCTTCTATTCTTCTAGAAACATAACGGTTTAATTATGGAAAAATAGGACTTTACCTATTTGCCTACCAGCCTCTATCTCAAAAGTACCAAATTAGTGTGTGTTTTTTACAGGAAGCAGAAGCTTTGACCAAATCAACCATCTTTCCAGGCCTCGATTTAGTCTATCTTCTGGTCATGTTAGAATGTCTGGTTTTAAACTTTCTATCTGAGTTGAGTTTCTTTTGAAAACATCATTTTGTAAATTTTGACTTGGAATTAGAACAATTTCCAACAATTTCTGAATTGGCCCTGAACATACTTCTGTCTCTTTGTATTTAAGCAAAACAGTGTTCTCAGCGTTGATGACTACAAAAATCAAAGTGCCAATCGACTGTGAAAAAGAACGGGTGAGGCTGTTTCCTACAGGGTCAAATATTCAGCCAAAATTTGCAGTTATGTAAAAATAAACAAGGCCATGCATCTCAGTGATATGCAAATTTTCTTTTGTATTAAATAAATGGTATGTATGCACTGAAGAACTGTTTTTAAATAAATTGCTTTATGATTTGTTTTTAGTAAATGCTTGATCTACACACCTATTTTATATACATATATATTAAGGTGACATTTCATTGGAATAGACCTTCTAGGTTTCTCTCAAAATTCTGGTGTTTTCATCAGGTGATGTCTTTAAAAAATTCCCTGGGCAAAAAAAAGCTCTGAGTGGAAAAGGTTGACGCAACCTGGTCTAGTACGTTCTGGAACCATTATCCCAAGACAAGAGGACCATTACAGTATCCACCCTAAGTGCTGGAGTGAGGGACCCACAACGACTACACAATTTTGACACATGCTTTCAGATTCAGACTGCCACCACTGAGAGTATTTAAAAGACCAGGCTGTGGTTTGGAAAGCCTCAGCAGGACCTTTGGCCTGCCTAGTCTTTGCTGTGGCTGAACAGGTTGCCTCCCCTAAAGAATGAACGTTTGCTGTATCCCTGGCTACATTCACCTGTACTCTTTGGTACAGCGAAGATCAGGATGCTTCGGGTTAAACAGTACAATGGCTTGAGTGTCTGCATTTCTCCACCCCAGCAATGGTATGAGGAGGAGGGGCCTGGGAGAGGATGAGGTTGCAAAAGTTGAGCCTTTAGGATGGGGTTCATACAAGAGGCTCTCATCCCTTCCCACATTCAAACAAACTACGCTGGAAGGCAGCTATGTGCGACCCAGAGGGGCCCTCAGCAGAATTGTCCCCAGCCACCCTGGTCTCCTGTTTCTCACCTCCAATGGGGGAGGAACAGAGCTTGTCCTCAAGAACCTGCTGTAGTCTCTTCTGTCTTCTTTGTGACAGCAATGCAAGCTCACCAAGACACCAGATTTGTGAGAGAAGCCTAGACGCTCCATTCCAGTGAAATGTCACCTAACCAGAGCACACTGTGAACATAAGACACTCACTGCCCCAGTAAGAAATGGACCTCTGCCTCGCAAATTCCATGCTTGCCACTCAAACACACAGACCTGAGTCTGGATCACACCCACTCGTATAAAAGGTAATCCCAGGGCTGGGGGGGGGGACTTAACTTAGCTGATCCCACAAGCTCCAGACTCAGTGAGAGACCCTGCCCCACCCCAAAAAACAAAGCAGGTGGAGAGCAATTGAGGGAAGTACTACATCAACTTCTGGCCTTCACACGTATACAACAATGCACTCACATGAACACATGCACATAACACACACACACACACACACACACCACCAACAACAACAACAACAACAACAACAACACCAAACCCAGCACATTAAAAACAGGCCCTAAAGTAACTCAACATGAGTAGCCTGGCGTGAGAAGGGTTAACTTAATTCGGTGCTGAAGTGGATCAACCAAATAAAATTCCTGGAAAACTTGCCAGAATAGCCCTTCAGTCGTGACCGTTGCAGAAGTCAAACCCTGGAATTATATCCTAAACTTTAATTTAGACGTAAACATTCAAATAAGTGGGAACTCACCAATCATTTTCACTTTCTTAAAGTACTAAATTGGCCCATTTTTTAAAAAAATCTCACATTAATTATTCCAAAGCAATCAACTTCTTAAAACCCTTTTTATTTCACAATTACGCTAATATCCCATTAATTTGAGACACTTACCAACAAGTTTATTCCCTGCCTATTACCTGTGTGCACATTAAGAGTACGTGGATAACACAATACAGGCATTAATATGTAAAACACCAACAAAAGCCATCTGGAGAGTTAATGAATAATCAAGGGATTTCAAATTAAACTACAGGATTTTCCCTTAGAATCTTTAGGACAACACTGTCAGCTCCAATCTATTCGCTCAGCCTCCAGAATCAATTTTTCAAAGTTTCTGACAGCTCTAATCGCTTCCACCTGTGTCTCCCGCCTGACTCTTGACTGGCATGCTACCAGCCAGGGTGGGAATGGAGACAAAGCCCCCTATTAGGATCCGGCTGTTTCTCCACTGTGAGGTCACTCAGCCATTAAATTAGTTCCAGCCCAATTTTTGTCCTCTCAGGCTTGGACTTCATGGGAGGAGGGTACAGAGCGGAGGGAGCGAGTTCCTGGAGTAGATTCAGAAGGGGAGAAAGAGAAGAGAGGGTCAGGACTGCTAGAGAGATGAGCCCACGGCTGAAGAGCTGGGCTAGCCCAAAACTCTGAAGATCAAAATATCCTCCCAAAATGACCGTGGCCATTCTCATTAATGTAATCCCCCCCCCCGACAAAAAAATTGGTAAAAATTTTGGAAACGGGGTCTCACTCTGTAGCCCAGGCTGACCTGGAACCCATGTAGCCTAGGCCAGCACCAAATTTGTGGTAATCTTCTTGCCTCCACCTCCTCAGCGCTGGTATTACAGACATGAGTTTGTATACATGATGTCCAAAAGCTGTTTCTCACGGCTCTCTTATGGAAGTGTTCTTTTGCTTTCCCTCTTGCTAGTAGAGTCAACTGTCTCCTAACTGTCCCTTCCACCTTAATTAGCACCAGCCAGAACACTTCCATCCTTCTGAAAGCACTGGTGGCCACTTGGAAACAGCAAGAGTGGTTAGTGGTTAGTGGTTAGTGGTTAGTGGTTAGTGGTTAGTGGTTGTTAGTGGCTAGTGGCTAGTGGCTAGTGGCTAGTGGCTAGTGGCTAGTGGTTAGTGGC
>NC_048597.1:3541326-3579852 GCF_003668045.3 Cricetulus griseus | reverse complement strand
CTCTGGCGTGGGAACACGTCTAGGTCAGACGTAGCTGGAGAAGGTGCCAGGTAGCATCTGCTCTTCAACTTGTGTGTTCTCGGAGCTAAGAGAGAATGAGGCTGAGGGAGAGGATGCCGCCAATGCCGCCAATGCCACCAATGCCGCCAATGCCGCCAATGCCGCCAATGTCTCAGAGCTGGCTGGAGAAGACACCGTCAGGGTCCCGTCATTTTCCCCAGACTGCAAGCCTTGTAAAGGAGCAGCAACACTCAGTAAGCTGTAAGTGACCCGCTGACGCGTCCATCTGCCTGTCACCCTGACCTGACTCTGCCAAACCCTCTCCAGACCAAAAATGGGAGCACATCTCCTGAACTTCCATGTCACCATAATGCACTTTGGGGACATTCCCTGAGGCAAGAGTAGTGGTAATTGGTGCGCACAGTGCCTGGCTGATCCCATTTAGTGCTTTAGGCAAACGTGCTTGAAAGATCCAGGGACTCACACAGTGGTAATTAGACATTAAATGGGAGAATCGGAATTATTCTTCACAAATAAAAAAGAGCCGATCCTTGGTGAGTCCACTCGGCATGCACATGTATACAGTTTGTGTTCATCTGGATGCCCGCACGATGGCTTCGCATGTATTCACTTCAGTATCTGACAGAGACTTGGCATGAGTCAATCAAGAAAGATACTGTGACTCCGAGAAAAGACAATTCCAAAAATAACAATGACTCACGATCCAGTGCTCTGTGGCCTCAGCTGTCCCCACATCTTACCAGTAAACAGAATGCACAGGCTCCCTAAATATCCCAGCGAAGCAAACACATGGAGATGCTGCTCCAGCAGAGGTGACGGCCTTGTACCTACCTATCCAAGTCTACAGATGACTCCCTGGCACAGCTGTAGGACGTGACGTGACCATGGAAAGTTCAGTGGCTCATTGGGCCAGACACAGTCTGGAGTCCATTTTTGGGGGACTCTACCCAACAGCTGAGCTAACTCAACATGGAAACAGCGCAGGAAGGAAAATAAAGGCCTCTGGCCTTCCACAGAGCCAACAATGCAGATTGAGGCATCCACAACACTCTCCCGTTCCCCTTACAACAGAGTGGAGGAAAGTTCCAGGCCAGGATGATATGCCAGAGAAAATGACAAGGCTGGGGATAAAGGCTGAAACTCCCCGTCCAACCGAGGGAACTGTACAGCATGTCCTCATCCAATGACCGGGAGCATCAGTCAGTGGTCAGGCTTTGACTTTGTTTTTGGAGGGGAGGGCAGCGTGCCCTTTGACTGCCTTTGGTAACGGGCAAGTAATTCTCAACTTTCCATTGCTCCTGCTCCCAGAGTCACGGGGTTGGGACAGAAGTGAAGGGGCTCTGTCACTTGCAGATGAACCCAGGGTGGTACCCAGACACCAAACGAGAGCTCCCAGCATCTCCTGCTGCAGCATAGCAGTTAAGTGGGCTTTGTGGTGAAAGTCAAAACACAGAGAGTGTCAAAGCCTTTGTCAGATGAGAGATCCCCAAATCTCCCTGAGTTTCAAAAACAGAAGGATGCCTCCAAAGGCATGAAGGAGGCAACAAAACAAAGCTAGCGTTTGCAGAGTAACAGTCTCCATCTCCACCCCGACTTTGAATCCTAGGGACATGAGGCTACAACATATTCACGGCACAGTTTCTTAATAGACTGAAACACTTCCCTGAAGACTTCCAGGCGTCCCCACGTGTCTTCCCACCCCTTTAGGAACTGGCCTTCAGCTGGAGCCACAGACACCCAACGGGGGAGGAGATGGCTCAGTTGGTGAAGAGTGTCCCACACAAAAACGGAAGGCCCTGAGTGTGGCTCTATAGCACCAACATAAAGAAGCTGGGTGTGGCGTTGCACACCTGAGATACAGTGCTGAGGAGGAGTGCACGCAGGCGGGTCCCTGAGATTTGCTGGGCAGCCCATCCTGTCAAATGAATAAGCTCCACACTCAGTGAGACACTCTTATCTCAAAACAGTAAGGTGAAGAGGAAGCAGCTGAGGAGACATGGACTGCTGGCCTCCACACGCACGTGTGTACACACACACACACACACACACACACACACACACACAGTACACGTACATAAAGACCACATTTGTTCCCTTGCCTTTTTTTAATTTGACTAGGCCTGGCAATGACACAGGAACACAAAGGCCAAATGTAACATCCAGTAAGTGTCCACATGGACTGCAACCAAACCAACCTGTTTCCTTCCACCCTCCTGTCACCCAGCATGCTATATACCGTGACAGAGATACATGACTGTCCACTGATAGCCACCAAGCACCAAGAGATGATGAATGGCGTTGCTGGATTCACAGATGCATGGCGAAGAAATTTCTGGAGGGGAAAGTGTCCGAATCACTAGCTAAGCACCGTCTGTGTCTCCATGAGGTACATGGTGTGGATCTGTGGTGCCTCAAATGAGTGTCTCCCACAGGCTCTCATCTTTGAGCACTTGGTCCCCAGTTGGTGGCTCTGATTGGGAAGGGCCTAGGTGTGGCCTTGCTGGAAGAAATATGTCTCTGGGGGTGTCGGGGGGGCAAGCTTTGAGGTTTCACAGCCATTTGCCACCCCCAATTTATACTCTGCTTCCTGGTTTCCATTTGAGATGTGACCTCTCAGCTGTTCTGGCTCACAATGCCTGCTGCCGCCATGTTCCCCGCAGTGACAGCAAGAGGCTCTTTTCCCTGAGGAATCATATTCTGCAAGCTGCTTTGGGTGGGGTGACAGGTAAGCACCTAATAGAGAGCTGCACCGGCCATGCCAGCACCAGAAACCCTCTGGCCGCACTCTCGGGACACAGCAACCTGTCGCTGCCCCACCTGTCACTTGATCCCCGGGAGCTGCTCTGGGTCCTGCCGATACTAAGTAGACTGTTCAGATGCCTTTCCCTAAAACAGCCACAGCCTCTGGGAACTTCTGACCCCTTAGGCTGTTGTGAGCAGCTTTCCCTGGGAGTGTTGGTAGGGAGCCCACTGGATAGGGGTGGAGGACAGCTGCCCGTTCAGAACCCGCCCAGCAGAGGGACCAACCAATCAAAGCCATCCCACTGCCTGTGCCAAGCACAGACCAGACTAGAAGACAGAGGATTCCTCCCTGCCCGAGAAGGCAGAAATACTCTTCTCTTTGGGGAACGTGAAACTGAACAAATAAGTACCTTCAGCAACACCAATTAACTCAATACACAAACAGTTATAGCTCACTCACAGCGGCGTGCCCCTGCCAATCGATCCCCCTACACACTCCACACACTAACTGCCCCTCTGCCAGCTGCTCGAGAGTCAGGAACACGCCAGCGACGTCATTATTCCATACCAGCATATAACCAATTAGCTCCATCCCAGATACTATTAGAACAAAGGCAACAGCGTTTCTGTATGTTAAATTACCCGTCTGATAATCCCTATGTGTAAACCCTAGAAACTGTGAATCTAGTGACTTCTGGAGTCCGTAGTTGTCAATTTTGGTTCCATGCACAGGGAAGACACTTTACTGAGTTTCTCTCACTTCTACCCAACATCTTAAACTAAAATCATTGTGTTACTTAGAACAGACAATGTGTGGCACTTAGAAAGATCCCTTTCACCTGTTTTCCATGTTTTGACTCCAAATAGAGGCCACAGAACAGAAGTAAAAATGAAAGTTTACAGTAAGAATAAATTTCACACACGCAAATGGGATTAGAGAGAGCTTGGAAAATGACTAGGAACGGACTAGAACCGTCTTCAAAACACAAGTCCCCACTTGTCTCCGTCAAAGCCAGCTATGTGTCTGTCGATCCTACTTCTCTTCTCCCGCAGAACATCCCAGACCAAATGTTTACCACTGATTACCACAGCAAACAAAAATGGTCACCCGACCACTTCCACCTGTTACACTACTTTTCAAAATCTCCCTCAAGGACATTGTGGAATGGCTGATTAAAGGAAGCGAAACGCCAGCCACCAAAGCCACGTATAAAATACAGACTCTGACTGAAGTCCTTCTTTTAATTCCTCCTTCTAAGGCTCAAGCTCACTGAGTACAGAAAACAGACATCAGTGCACACCTTGGCCAGGCCGAGTACCTGACTGGAACTCACCCATCCAAGAGGCTCATGGTCGTGGGGGTCACTTCTGCAAACAGAATTACTTTTCCGAGCCTCGAGGTCTGCAGATTTCGCCGATACGTCTCTAAGTTAAAGTGCTCTGATGAGAAGGCGTCAGGATCGGTAACCACAGGAATAAAAGACGGGGTGACCTCCACTTCAGATGTGTAAGAGGAAATGAACTTGAGGGTGAGCTTGCTGGATTTTATGACTCCTTCAGGGTCCACATGCCTCCCAAGCCACTGCATAAACGGATCCTGGATTTCCTATGTCATAAAAAGGGGGAAAGGAAGTTGAAATGTGAGGTTTAATGCAACAATAGCAGTGTTTACTGAAGATATTATCTGGGTAACTTGGGTGCTTCAGTCTTAATAAACTGAAGAGTCAGGTGAACATATTTTGTACACCTAAATCAGCACGAAATACTAGACTGAGCACCACAGTTTGAACCGACTCCCAGAATTCATACATTGGAAACTCAGCTCCCAAATTTACTCATTAATGGTATTTTGGGATGAGACTTCTGAGATATGACTGAGTCAAGGGGCTCCTGCCCCCCTCAAATGATTAACACATTAGTGGATTACTGGGTCACTAAGTGAGTTAGTTATCATGAAAGTAGGCCAGGCCTCTAAAGCTAAGGTAGCCACCTTTCATGGCCTCTGGCCAACTGACATCCACAGCACTCCCACCCCCACCCCACCCCCGCCACTCACCAGCAAAGAGGCCTTTACTCAGTGAGACACCCACTACACACACACACACACACACACACACACACACACACACACACATGCACGGGCACACCTCTAAATTCTCTGCCTTCAAACCGTGAGGAATTAATGTCTTTAAAAATTACCCAGTCCTACCAGGCATTGGTGACACACACCTTTAATCCCAGCACTTGGGAGGCAGAGGCAGGCGGATCTCAGTGAGTTCGAGGCCACCCTGGTCTACAGAGTGAGTTCCAGGACAGCCAGGACTGTTACACAGAGAAACCCTGTCTTAAAACACCCAAAATAAATAAATAAATAAATACCTCAGCCCTAAGTATTCGGTGATGGTAAAAGAAAAGAGTGAGATATTAAATGTATTTAAAGTTTAAGAATTATAAACCAGGGTCCAAGGAAACAACTCGAGTCCGTTATCTACCCTAGATACCCTAGTGCACCTCAGAAGTGCACTCCAGTTCTATGGCCCCTCTTTTCTAGCGCTCTGTGCATTCTAAAAAGAAACGGGGGCAGGGGAAGAACCACTCTTACATCTTTACACTTCTGCCTCGCATGAGAATTAATTATTCCACCTGGAAACAAACTCCAAGCAGAAGTCTCAAAACTGAGAGCACCCTCGTACAAGTGCGTAAGCTTGGTCTCAGGGGGTACAGTGCCCTCGTGTAGAGACAGTTGAACACTGTCACCAGCCAAGGGGAAGCCAATTTTCCCACAGGAAAAACAACATGGCACCCCCAAGCTCTTTATTTGTTCTTCCTATGAAAACAGAAGAGACATTGCTTAACGCAGAGTCTTCTCCGGTGGTTCTGAAGCTTGGAGGAGGCACACCATGCCTGTGGGCAGGCCAGAAGCCTTACTCTGGGATGGCTTATCAAGAACCATGTAGACCCTTTCAAAAAAGACCTGTACAGAACAGATCCAGGTGTCTTAATAGATTCTATTTATCATTTTTATTTTATGTGTATATTTACCTGCACATATGTTTGTGCATGTGTTTACAGTGCCCGTGGAGAGCAGAAGAGGGCATCAGATCCCCCTGGAACTGGAGTTACAGACATTTGTGAGCCAGCATGTGGGTGCTGGGAACCAAAACCAGGTCTCCTGAAAGAACGGCCAAGCCCTCTTAACCACCTGAGTCACCACTCCAGGCTTGAGAGCCAGGGTTTTAGGACATCTTCATGCAAATGTCAGAACTTTTGAGAGTTATAAAGGTGTCCCTTCTCCATTAACATTAATTAGGAGTTAGTCCCAAATTCCCCATGCTCCAAATGAAGAACTGACAGGACGGAATTTCATTCACCCAATCGCAGTCTGTCAGCCTTCAGAACTCACTTCCAGGTTGTAGGAAATGGTGAGGAGAGGAGAAAACTAAAAACATCAGAAGACCCATTACAGGACCACAAGGCTGGAGTCCTGAACAAGATGTCACTGGGTAAGGGGAAGACACAGTGTAGAAAGATATGGGCACTGTCTAGATGACTACTGAGGACACAAGGAGCCAGTGTGGGCAGGACAGAGAGGGTATGTGCACATCTGTAGCCCTGGCACTCGGGAAGATGAGACAGGGGGATTATGAGTTTGGGGGCAACCTGGGATAAGAGCAAGACTGTGTCTCAGAAGACACACAAAGGGACCTGGTGAACTGCAGCTAGTGATTCTTTATTGGATTCTGACTGGAATAAACCAACTGGAAAGGACATGAAATAATCAGGTCATGTGAACACAGGCAGTGTGCACAGCAAGTCACAAGTTCATTTGAACAGGTGTGGGAAGACACTGTGGCAACACAGGAAAATGTCCTTACCATTTGGAAATGTGCGTATGTCACAATATATATGACTTATCTCCAGCATGGTGGAAGCCAATAAGGCCACATGATCTGTGACACAGAGGTGATGCGTACCAGGAGTGCCTGTTGCTCCTTTCTTCTTTAATCTCTCCCATGTTTAAGAATGGGCATAAAGTTTGCTTTGTTTTTAAGTGGTGAAGTAAAGTAATAAATTCAACTAAAATGCATTAGCCACCCATTCATTCAGCCAACCGCTCAACCCGGTTGATCGGCAGCTCCCGGGCAGATCATCTTGTGGCCCCTGAGGATGTAGTGGGAAGCAACGGGGCCACATTGGAGAGATTTTCTTCTCCTGTGTGAGTCACAGGTGAGAAAAGGTGAAGGAAGGAATGACAGACGAAGGGGGCTGATGGAAGCTGACTGTGGGGGAATCTTACTGAGAAGGCAACATTAGGAAAGACAGGGGAGAGGGGGAAGGAGGATGGGGAGGGTAGAGGGTGGGAGGGAGGGAGGGAGGGAGGAAGGGAGGGAGGCTTTACAGTGTGATCTGTTCGTAGTCAGGCTCGGCGGTGTAGTTTGTGTCAGAGTTCTATGATGTTCCCACAGTGAAGAAATCAACACATTTCCCAGAGCACATTCTGCCATTATGCAATGCTTGACTGCAATGATATCATTTGCATTCACTATGTAGAAAGGGTTCCAGAGGAGCCCGGCAGATACTCCAATGGAGGCAGCACGGACGGGGAAGGGATCTGGAAAAACTGAGAGCCCAGAGGCGAAGGAGAGAGGGTCAGTGCAGCCCACGTGGGAAGCCATGGGGACTCCTGAGAGCTTTCAGGAACAGGATGAGCCACCTCCATCAGGGGTAGGGTTGAGCTGACTGAAGGGAGAGAAACAAATAGAAGCAGAAGTGAGATCACAATGCCTCAGCCAATGCAACAGCACGCGTCATGAGAACACGTGGCAAGAACATGCTCTCAGTAGAGGCTGCATGATTTGCTAACAGGTCATACTTGGGACGTTATCAAATATGGGGAGATCAGGCTCTGAGAGACAGCTCAGTAGGAAAAGGTATTTCCAAGGCAAGGACGACAACCTGAGCTTAATAATTCCTGGAACCCATGTAAAGGTAGAAAAAGACACTAAGTTGTCCTGACTTCCACACACATGCTGCATGTGCTCGCACACGCGCACACACACACACACACACACACACACACACACACACACGCACGCACGCACGCACGCACGCACGCACGCGCACACGCACACGCACAAGCACGCACACACACCATCAGTATATACACACACAAAAAATAATAATAAATAAAATTTTAAGTAGGGAGATCAAATATGACTGCAAGAGTCCCAGTCCAGACATCTTGAAGGAAAACTGTTGCCAGCAGACATGCCGAGAGAGCAGATGTGGGAAGAGGAGCCGGAGTCAGCTCAGATGTGCTGAATTTGACAGGGCTACACAGAGGTTGTGGTGGTTTGAATAGGAACCTGCCCCATAGACTCATGTGTTTGAATGTTTGGCCCATAGGGAGGGGCACTCTTAGGAGATGTGGCCTTGTTGGAGGAAGTGTGTCACTGTGGGGGCGGGCTTTAAGGTCTCACATGCTCAAATGATGCCCAGGATGGTACACAGTTCACTTCCTGTTGCCGGTAGATCAAGATGTAGAGCTCTCAGCTACCTCTCCAGCACCACGTCTGCCTGCGTGCCACCATGTCCTGCCATGATGATAATGGACTAAACCTCTGAACTGTAAGCCAGTCCCAATTAAATCTTTCCCTTCATAAGAGTTGCCATGGTCATGGTGTCTCCTCACAGCAACAGAAACCCTAGCTAGGACAGCGGAGTAAAATGAGCAAGGGAGGCTCTGCAAGCCAGGAGTCCCGGGGAGAGTTACCACAGGTTCTCTGGGTTCTGGTAGCCAGAACCACAATGACAAAAAATGGATCATAGCTGTCAAGGCTACAGGCCACATCAAGGTGTTAGCAAAACCAGCCAGGCTCTCTCTTAAGGCTTGCTATAGTTTGACTACGCAAGACGTGTGGGAAGCACAGTTCTCAGGGGGACCATATTGAGAGGTGAGGCCTTTCAGAGGTGATTTGGTTATAGCTTTGGGGGCTCCACCCAAACCTCCCCTCTATTCTACCATCACCCCTGACAGCAAAATATAAGCGTGTTTGCAATCTGCCAGCTATGTCCACTCAAATGACAATGATGACTTGGGCCTGAGGAGATAGCTGTCACTAACACATGCAAGGGGCTATGGGTTAAGTGTGTCCCCAAGTCCATGTGTTGGTACCTAACTTCTGAAGCAACAGTGTCAAGAAGTGGGGCCTACGGGAGCTGACTAGGTCACGAGGGCTGTGCACCCATGAACAGGGCAATGTAGCTCAGTGGTCAATCAGTTGCCTTAGGGGCAGATGCCTAATAAACGTACCAAAACCTGGAGGGACATTGTCTCCCTCCCTCTCTCCCTCCCTCCCTTCCCCCCCTCCCTCCCTCATGCTCTTTTTTCTGCCATTGGATAATACAAGAAGGCTCTCACCAGATGACAGCATCTTATTGCTGCATTCTGCAGCCTCCACCATCATGAGTCACAATTCCTTTTCTTTTCTGTGGTGTTTTGTTAATAAATTAACTAAATCAACTTAGCAAAATTAACTATAGCAAAGGATAAAGGAAATTATTCCTAATTCTCAGATCATCTTTATCAGTAGCCATCAAGGCAGTATGAAAATGCTACTGAATTGACAAAGTTTTTGGATTTTACGTACATAAACACACACATTTACATTTAGACGTACACACACGTATGTATATGTGCTCATGTATGGATACACATATGTGCACGCCGTCAAACTGAAACACAAGAAGTACGACCCACCCTCAACCTCCAAACTCATCTCATCCTGAGCTAAGGCACATATACAGAGCTCTAGTGCCTCCTCCTTACAACAGCCCTGTCCAGAGCCCTCACAGCCTACATCAGACCCTCATAAACCTCCAGGGACTTTATAGCACTCACCATAATTGTCATTTGTAGGCCACATATCCAATGTCCCTCTGTCCTGCTAGAACGAGAATTCCATAAAGACCACACATGAATACTGATCTCTTGTGCCCACAGCAGGCATCCAGGCTCAGGTCTGGCAAATACCTAACAATCATTCACAGTGGAAATCCATACTAAGTTCCTAACGAAGGAAACTCTACAAAGAACAGACACATGTCTGGACATCTACCTGGTTACAGGCAGATCCTTCAAGGGACAATGAGATGTCATCTTTTCTTAGGCGTGTGTGTGTGTGTGTGTGTGTGTGTGTGTGTGTGTGTGTGTGTGTGTGCGCACCTGTGGGAGTTGGTTCTCTCCTTTCACCATGTGAGTTCTTGATCGACAGGTTCAATGTATTTCCAAGCAAACTCATAAGCAAGCTGTTTTATAGAAACTGACTTAAAATTTTATACAGAAATAATACTTAAAATGGTCAATGGAGTGTTGGAAAGGAAGATGTCAGACAGCTGTGTGCATTAGCTGTTTCGAGGCTTACACGGCTGTGTGCATTAGCTGTTTCGAGGCTTACTATAAAGCTGCAGTAGGAGTCACAGTGACACTGACAGACACATGGATACCAAAGCAGTGCCACACATCTGACTGATTATTTCACAAAGGTACTAAAAATACATTTACATCAATCAAATAGGACAATGCCTCTCTGATTTTAAGATATATAATTTCTCAGTTGGGACAAAACATAAATTAACTCTAGGGGGTGGGGTGACAATAGACTGCAGAAGCTGGCAGTCCTGAAGGAAGAGGAAACGGAGCCCAGAATTAACATCGGGGGCTCGGGACCTGGCTCAGCACAGAGCACTCGCCAGACCGTGCATGGCCCAGGCTTTGATCCTCGGCACTGCAGGGAAGAAAAGGAGGGACAATGAGAATATTAAAGAAAAAAACAACAGCCGGGCGTTGGTGGCGCACGCCTTTAATCCCAGCACTGGGGAGGCAGAGGCAGGCGGATCTCTGTGAGTTCAAGACCAGCCTGGTCTCCAGAGCGAGTGCCAGGACAGCCAGAGACACACAAAGGAACCCGGTCTCAAAAAGGAAGGAAGGAAGGAAGGAAGGAAGGAAGGAAGGAAGGAAGGAAGGAAGGAAGGAAGGAAGGAAGAAGGAAAGAAGGAAAGAAAGATGGAAAATTCTGTTCATTACATTATCAGACAAAGAAGTTTGATCTGGCATATTTTAAACTCTTAAAACTGGAAGACAGGTTAGCCAGTTTTACCATTTTGCTCTGGCTGGCCCAAGCTCAAGACCAGGCTAGTCTTGAGCTTGTAGTGATCCGCTTGCTCCCTAAGTACTGGGACTAAAGGCGGGAGACATGATGCCCTGCTCTGGCAGTTTCTTATACAGGTATAGAGTCTCAAGAACACAGCGTGGAGGGAGTTGGTAAAGGGCTTGCCTTGCGGGGATAAGAACCCAAGTCCAAGTCCAGAGACCACTTTAAACAAAGTGAATGTGGTGGTGTACGCTCAGCACACCCTCTAATCTCAGCACACCCTCCAATCTCAGCACACACTCAAATCTCAGCACACACTCCAATCTCAGCACACACTCAAATCTCAGCACACACTCAAATCTCAGCACACACTCCAATCTCAAATCTCCACACTGAAGAGGCACAATTCCTGGGCTGTGCTGGTCAGCTGGCCTCACCTGTTTGGTACGCTCCAGGTGAGTAAGAACCCTGCCTCAAAAAAAGAAAAGAAAGAAAGAAAAAGGAGGAAAAGGTGGGGCACACCAGGGGCTTCTGAGCGCACGTGCACATACACGCACGCACCTGAGCACACCCAAACAAGCACACACACAGTAAGATGAATGTATACAACACAATCCCATTTAGACAGCAATGCAGAAAGACAAGGCTAACCATCCATGGTGACGGAGGGCAGAAGGGTGGTTGCCTGTGGCTGGGCGTGGCGGTGAGAATGTGAGTACACCAGGACCCCCAGAGACAGGAACAGGAAACACGCTGTGTGTTGGCTGGAAAGTAGACTGAACAACATATTTTCATTAGACAGTACACCATAGCAGGTGCATTTCCTTGAGTACAAATCACACCTAAATAAAATTAGTTTAAAAAGAAAGCAAATGGCAGCAAGCTTGAGCCACACAGAAACTAGCACCCAAAAGATGGTCTGCTCACTAGCGTTCAAAAAAACATCACGGACGTGCACATTTGCTCTAGTGTGAGTACCCGGAAGTGGCTCTCTGCTAAACACTAACTCCAGAGTGCAGATAGGATCAGAGGCCTGATGCCTCCTGTTACTCTCAAGCCATTCCACCCGCTGTCCATCTAACAACATTGGATTACAAGTATTTATTACAGTCTGCATTTGCTTCTGGAGTTCAGTTTCCTGATCTGTAAAGTTTTTTATCTCGGAGACATATTTGGCTCATGATAAATAATTAGATTAGTCCTGCTTCAGTCATAACACTGTCAGTTGCTAGACAACCAGAAGCAGGCAAATCAGAAAACGAACCATCAAAGACGAGGCACACAAGCTCTTTTTATGGGTGTCTGGTTTTTAAATACTTTGGGGAATGGGAACAAATGTATGTCTACTCTCATGGAATTTATACGAAACAACCCAATTCTTCTTTTTTTTTAAGAAAGCTATTCAACAACAAAAAAAAAATTTAAATGTTTAAGGTTGGGTCAATCTCACTGACCTATTACCCCAACCCCAATAAAAAAAAATGCACTGAGCACCTACCTATGCAGCACTGTCATGTTGACACCTGTAAGGAAGACCCTGCCTTGGAGGAAGTCCTAACCTAAGGAGGCAGACAGCAAGCACTTAGGTGCTGTCCCGAGAGCACTCGCTGGCACAGCCAGTGTGAAGAGCGACATTTTTCCAGGAAAGCAGCACTTTGACAACAGCCTCCCTAAAATGGAGCATCCTAAAACACAAAGGAATGGATCCCTGATGAGGCTCAGCTGATCTCAGGGGACAGGCAGGGACCCCCATTAGATGTTCCTTAATTCACAAGCTACCATCCTTCTGTTCCTCAACTAACGGCATTCCTGCTCAGACATCTCCTCTCCTCTCTCTTCAGAGACCTGGACAGAGCCAAAAGGCAACGAGGTAAGCGCAGTTGTTCAAGTCACTGGTGGGGAAATCAAGACCCCAGCAATTGCTTCTTATGAAACCCCCTGTATCTCACCACTGTCTACAGTTTTGTTTTGTTTTGTTTTGTTTTGTTTTGTTTTTTGGAAGACAGTGTTTTACTAAGCAGTTCTGGCTGTCCTAGAACTCACATGGCTGGCCTTGAACTCACCTCCTCTACCTCCTGAGTGTTGGGATTAAAGGTGAATGCCACTATACCCAGTTCTACAGTTCTTGAAAAGAAAAACTGATTTAATTTTTATCCCTTTCTCCAAGACCAGGCACACAAATTCATTCTTGCCAGGATTGACGGTCTGGTCCCGACTTCACTTAAGGCTGGAATTGTGCACAAGAGCACTCTCTGGGTGAACTCTGACCCCAAGCCAGGAAGGCAGTGGGTCAGGAAGAGGAACTTGAACTTGAAGCTTGGATTCACCACCTCCCCCTTGATAAATCCCCGAGAGAGCATTTGTCACACATAGCATCGGTTTTATCACATGGCTGAGTTACCGCTAACCTCACATCAATCCAAGCTTGCAGGAGGTGGTGCACTGAGGAGAATCCAATAAAGACCTCTTCACAGAACTCTGGGCAGAGGTAAAAAACCGAAGACTGATGTGTGCTGTCCTGTACGCTGAGAATATGTGTTACCTTTATGGGTTGATGCATGAAGCTGTTTGGGCCTATGGCAGGGCAGACTATAACCAGGAGGGAAATCCAACCAGAGATACAGGGAGAAAGAAGGCAGCAGCCTCCTTTGGAGGCTCCTCCTCTGGAGGAGAGTGTGGCCAGTAAGCCACGCCACGGGTCATGCGGCAATATGCAGATTAATAGAACCGGGTTAATGTAAATGTAAGAGCTAGCCAGCAATAAGCCGGAGTCATCAGCCAAACAATTATAATTAATATCAAGCTTCTGTGTGGTTATTTGGTAGCCGGCAGGTGGGAGAGAAACCTCTAGGTAAAGGGTGAGGGAAGGAGGAAGCTCCTGGGGCCCACAGGACTGTGATCCACTCCACAGAGTTCTGAGCACATTCTTCCATCTGGTCACCAACTCCTAACAGAATAACCTCATGATGGAACCAACCATAGGCGAGGACAGGAGGGCCAAGACCTGTTAGCAGCACAGAGGGCAAGGGAGGACTGTGGGGTGGCCAGCAAACCCGTGCTGCTGGGAGCTGGCTGGGGAGGTTGCTACTCACAAGCCAGGCCTGTCGGTCCCTGCTGCAGTACACGCACAGCTGGGTCCCTTGCTGATACCTAGGCCAGACTGGGGTGGGAAGTCTTTTCTGTTGTGGTAAGATACAGTGAGATAAAACACGAGGCTGCTTCTGAAGCTTACAGTCCTTGTTCCTCACAGCAGGGAGACAGGACAGCAGGCAGCAAGCGTGGCAGCCAGAGCAGAAAGCTGAGGGGAGCACCTTCAAGTGCAGGCAGGAAACAGAGGGGGAAGCAGGCTCCCAAGGGTCTCGTCTTCCATCCTCCTCCAGTAAAGTCACACACCTCCTAAGCCACCACTGGGGCAAGTGTCCTGTAAGCGTGAGGCTATGGGGACACATCTCATTTAAACCACAGAGTCTACCACATGTCACCTGTGATGTGAATCTGAGGGGTCACAGTGGTCACGGATTCCATCCACACCAATGCCTGCACACAGTAGGCACTCAACTTGTATCCCTTACACTGTCTTCCTTTTATTATGTAAAGTGGTAGCCTGGCTCGGTTGCTCTAAAAGGCTCCAGATTTATTGCCCCCTTTTTTGGTTTTTTGTTGTTGTTGTTGTTCAGTGCCAACTAGTGAAGACCACAAAGGGCTTGAGGGGAACTCCTTGAGTAATAGGAGAAATGAATAAGTCGACTCTAACAAGGCTGGTTTTATGGGCCTCACACCTCCTCCAGGCCAAGCAGGCTCATTTTAGAAGCCAGATCTATTCTGGAAGCCCAGGGCATTTGGGGGTGGGGGGGCTCCAAGACAAAAGGAGACTTTAGGCAGGAACCAACTGTTGTGGGGACAAGAGGGCGAACTTCCATTCACAGGACTCTTGGGTGTGTGTAGACATCCGCAGGAGTCTCCAAGGCCTTCATTAACCATGCCTTATGTGAAACACCGCCACCATTTGTCAGAATCCAACACACCAGCTCCTGAGTGTGGGGAACATGAGGAGGCAGAGCCAAGATACCTGGGCCTGCGGTTCCAGCTGAAAAGCCTGCTCAGCCGTCCTGGAGGGCACTGAGCCGGCCTCCTTGTGCTCAGAAGTGACGGTTAATACTTCCTGCTTTGGTCTGGGTGTATCCCGAAAGTTCATGGGTCGTGGCCCTAATTCTGCACCTCGGCAGTGTTGGGAAATGGGGGCTATGACTGGTGCTCCGGTCGCAGGGCACTGAGGAGCCCAGGTGTGGATTGAATTAGTCCCCCTTCTCCAGAGCCTTCATGAGTTACCCAGACGCCACAGGGCAAGTCCACGCCTTGTGTTTCACCTCTTCGACAGATATGTTACAGTTTGACCGTGACACGCCCCCCACAGGCTCACATTTTTGGACATCTAGTGCCCTGGTGGAGGTGCTGGATTGAGTCGGTAGATACTTTAGGAGTAGGGACCTCCGACAGCAGAAGGAGACAACTGGGACAGGCCTTTCAGGTCAGATCTACCTCTGCCGCTGGTCCAGCCATGCTAGCGAGGGGCTCAAGCACAGACACTCCCACTGTCACTGAGCTACTGTGGCTTCTCTGCCATGGTGACTAAAATCCTCTCAATCAGTGATCCAAAATAAATCCTTTTTTCTTAAGTTCTTTCTGTCTGTTACTTTGTCCAGCAGTAATAGCCACCTGAGACTTCTGCTGTCCACCGTGAACTAAGGACTCACATCCTCTGCATTCCAAATCTCAGGATATGTCATGTGCCACCACTTTCCATGTGCCTGTCTTTTATCCACCCGGCTTGGATTTCTCTGGAGCACTGCCCATGAGGCAGGGGACACTGGATATGGGGTCAGGCAAACCAGCCTGCCACCAAGCAACTATGAAGTCTTGTGAAACATGGCTTGTTCTACATCTCCATGTCTCCAATACCATCAGGTTGTTGTTACTGTTATCTGTGGTTTTTGGTTGGTTGGTTGGTTGGTTGGTTGGTGGGATTTGGGGACAGGGTCTCTCTACATAGCCCTGCCTGTCCTGGAACCTACTATGAAGACTAGGCTGGTCTGCAACTCAGAGAGCAAGTACCCCCAGTGCCAAGTAGAAGCTAAGACAACCCTAGAAGTAAGTGCTAAAGGCTGCTTCCTGCCCTGTAAGAAGCCCCTGAGGGCCCTGAGCTCTGTTTTCCTTGTAAGTAATAATAACACAAGCATCTTTAAAAATAAAAGGTGGGGCTCAGGAAACAATTCCATCAAGAAAGGCTTGCCACAGAAGAATAAGGGCCTGAGTTTAACCCCCAGGGACCTGGATAAAAGGCTACTATGGCAGACCAGGCCCGTGATCCCAGCAGAGGAGTGGAGAGGCAGAACAGAGGCTCACTGCTGGTCTCTGGCCAACCTGTCAGAAGAATCTGCAAGCTCCAGAGTCAGTGAGATCCTGTCTCAAAAACAAAGATGGAGAGAACTGAGGAAGCCTCTCCCTGTCCACCCCTCGCCTCCAGTACACACATGCAGGAACACATACACACAGGAACACATGCATGCACACACCTGCATGCAGACATACACGTCTGTTTATCAGCAAAATGTCAATAGTAGTAAACTTGGGCTATGTGGAGCCTGGAAGCTACCAATTTTCCAGAACAAAAATATGCATTGAGGGTGCTGGCTCTAGAAGCACTAGCCTAATGCTTTCATGCTTCTGTTAACCCTGGAATTGCCAAAGATGAGGCCATCTGTAAAAACAAACAAACAAAAAATCCAGCTGAGTTTTGTGGCCCACACCTACAATCACAACAGAAAGCTGAGGCAGAGCTGCTGCTGTTACAGCCAGCCTGATGCACAGAATGAGACCATGACTGGGGAAAAAAAAAAAAAAAAAGACCTTCCCATCCTCCAAATCAAAACACAACAAAAAGCATTCAGGCATTGTGCATTTAAGCAGGGTGTGCAGGTGTCCCTCACCCCGCCCCCTTGCTGTCTGAGGCTGAGAGACGGCAAGACTGCAGAACTCCACCATCATGGAGCCATCCCTCAGGAGTCTGGACCTGGAACAGTCCAAAGACAGGCCAGACGCACAAGCCCCAGTGTGCTCCGTGAAGCTCTCAGTCTGAGGGATCGGAGAATTAATAACCGCTTACTGGCATGGAAGGAGACGCACACAAGGCTTGATCCTAGGACTTGAACCCTGTCCAGGTCCTACGTAATAGCTGGCTGACAGGGCTGTGGCTTGAGCGTGCTTGGGGACTGCAGGCCGCTTAGTGAGACCTGAGTTTTGAAACCAGGGTTGGTAGTCAGGGGTCCTCCAGGGAGGAGAGCTCTGTCTTGCCTCTCTGACAGCGACCCCTGGTGGCAGCTTAGTAAACCCTGTAGTCTCACATGCATGGGGAAAGCTTTGACCTGCCCTTCTTAATGACGGTTGCTACAGGCAGACAGCCATTCCAGGGAACAACTGGGGGTGACCAGGGAAGCAGGAAAAATCCAAATGGAGAAGAGGCTTTGGGCGTATTAAGTGATAACCCTCCGTGTTTAAAATTAAAAACATTAAATATCCCATCGTTCAAAAACAGAAAGACCCAGGATGTGCAAGGCTCTGGTCCATCCCAGCACCACGTGTGCACCCAGCATGTGCGAGGCTCTGGTCCCCATGCCCAGGCCATACGTGTGCATGAGCCACACACATACAAAGAATAAACAGAACTGGGCTGTGTGTGTTCATGTTAAGTGTGTGCATTTGTGTGTACATGCACTCATGTGTGCGGGTGCATGCTTCTGCACGGGCCTGGAGAGGCCACAGCTCAACATCTGCTGTTGTCCTCCTACTGCCCTTCACCTCGTTGTTTGGGAAAGGATCTCTCCAGTGAACCTGGAGTCAACCGACTGGATAGATGCTCCGGCCAGAGGCCTCCAGGGATCCCCTTGTCTCTGCACCCCAGCACTGTCTGGCTTTTTATGCAGGTGCTGGGTATTTACACCATTTACCCATTGAGCCCTCTTCCCAGCCCCCAGGGTCTCTATTTAAAGGACCAAAGCCAGAGGGGCAGAGAGACTTATTTTTTCCATTTCTCTGAATAGTACTGTCCATCTCCCAGCTGTATGCTGTCTTCTGAATTTGGGAAAATTTTACTGCAGCATAAGGAATTGCTCCTCATGGCAGAAACTTCTGGAAGATGGTGCTAGCAGAGAATGAATGCACATCTGGCACCGAGAGGCCTCATCCCTGGCGCCACAGAGTCACAACATTTTGAGATACAAAGAGAAGGGTGACCAAAGGCTGACAGCCCCCAAGGCAGGGAGCCTAACAAGTCTAAGCCATTGGCTTCCTCTCTTTCTTCTTCCTATGGCACACTCTGTCTGCAACCAGAGAACAATCTGGGAACAATCGGCTGGGCAGCTGCTCTCATCAGCAAACTGTTTATTGTAAGAGAGTGGCTGGGTCAAAGGCTGAACGTCAACCTGAAACTGAAAGCATACAGATTAAATTCAATACCGTCCTGGCTAAGGAAACCGGGGACTCGGCTCAGGGAAAACCAAGGCGAGAAACTCACACTCTGGGTTCTTTCTGAAAGGGCCAGACTGGGAACAAACCCTTGTGCATCAACGAGCAGGTTGTTTGGTTGTTCCATGTTGACACAGCTAGATATTTACCGTGGCCTTCAGAGGGGCCTTCGGAGAGAGACGACCCCTCAGACGTCACCTTTCTGCTTCTTCCACCAACCCCTTGGCTTCTCCCAGTTGCTTCCTTCCCTCCACTGTCACTCACCCAGGCATGGCAGCCTATGTACCACACATGGGCAAGCATGGCAACTGGCTTTTAAATGTGTCTGAACAGAAGCTTGGGGGACAACCGGAAAGGAGTACCCTGCTCTGATGTCACGGCGGCCTCGGAATTCCCTTTTCAAACAGAGCTGCTATCTTTTTAGAAATATATACTGAAGTATTCACAAGGAGAGCCAAACAATATCTGGGATTTGGTTTGAAATCTACCACCGAAGGCGTGGGTGGGAATAGACGAAATAAAACTGGCTGTAAGCGGACAGCTGCGAAGGGGCGTGATGACTGCAGGAGTTCACTGTGTTCTTCATTTACTTCTGCATACTTGAAATTTTCTATGAGACGCTTTCTTTTGCTGATGTGCACAGCTTGGCAGTTACTCAGAGAGGAGAAGAAAAATTTTTTTTGACTACAAGAAAGTTCTGACCTATCAAAACAAATGCATGAGTCCCACAAGTAGGGTGACTGTGTACCATGGTGCTGCCAGGTGCCCGCATGATCCCTGAGCAGTGTCTGAGGCAGAGCTGTGAGAGCCTCTGCTGAGCACTGGAAAAGCAGCTCGGATAATCCACGTCCCCTAGTCAGCCGGAAGCAGACACAGAATCAGAACCAGCAGATGGTATCCAACAAGACTTGGAAGCGTTGCTCAGAGACAGAGCAGGTACCAGGCATGGGTGAGGCTCGGAGGTCGACTGCTACCAACAGGCACAGACACACGCACCCACACACACAATTACTTTATGGCAAACATGAACTTGCATCAGGGAGCACCTCCCTGGGGCCTCACTACACGTTGGAACAGGGGAACATGCAGTAAGAAAACCTAGCATCATGAGTAACAGGGACTAAGTTTTACAACAGACCACAGACAGACTTCAAAAACAGAACTTTGTTCGTAAACTTGAGACTAGTGTAGACCATAATGATAATTTTACAATGTAAGTAAATTAATTTGAGAAAGAAGTGCTTGACATTAAAAAAAAAAAACCAGAAAGCGAAATATTCTTTGTGTTTATATTAACATTGGATTGGTCTCTACTCGGGATTTGTTCCAGTTTAAAAACAAAAGTGGCAATAATTAGAATTTTAGGAAAGGACACATTGCTTCAAAAGTTTTTTGTTTTGTTTTGTTGGTTTGGTTTTTGTAGTTTTTCATTTTGTTTAAGCCTTGGCATGTCACTGGGTAGCAGGGTGCCTGCTTAGCAGTTGGAATGCTGAGCTGGCTCCCCAGCAATACACACACACATGCAAATCCATGCACACATGTGTGCACACACATGACTTTTAGTCTATTTTGCAATTCCAACATAAACACCTCAAGGTACCAGAAAGGATACAAAGACCCCTCTTGACAGAAAGAGAAGGCTTCGGAGATTTCGGCGGCCGTCTTTTACACAGCCGTCTTCTATGAGAAACTCGGTGTGGACAAACTGCAATGCTATACCTATGGCCTACGCCGTGGAAGGAAAATATTCCAAAGAGAAGAATCTTTAGAATTATAGACTTTTATTTAGATATTTTATACAGGAATCAGCCAGTACATCAAGGATACCAACAGAATACACTAGTGAAGTCGTCTGGGCAGTTTTTGGCAAATGAGATTAAATATGCCCATGCCCTCTCCGAAAATCAACCACCATTTTTAAAATATGAAACCACTGATGCCTCTTTTTAAAGTTATATTTGCTTATCTGGGGAAATTAACAACAGGAAGAGGCAGCTGATTTAAACATTATACAGTATACACATGTATGTTCAAACATGTTTTCATTTATTAATTTTTTTATTTTTAAAAAACTGAGAAGGGAGATCCATGATGCCATTATTTCATATCTCTCTCTCTATCTCTCTCTCTCTCTCTCTCTCCTCTCTCTCTCTCTCTCCTCTCTTTCTCTCTCTCTGCTAAATGTCATTCTGAGACACAGGAAAGCAAATCTCGGGTTTTTTTTTAATTATTATAGCTTTTAATCTTAATGTTCTAAACTCTCCTTTGGACATGGGAGGCAAGTTGATGTCACATTTTTTAAAGTTCAGGATGCAAAGAAGCCTTTCAGTTTGCAATGCTGTCAGACTTCTGTCCTGACCAGCAGTATGTCCATCCTCACTCACATCTAGAAGTGAAATGTCTGAAACGCAATGGTGCCCTGTGGTAGAGCCAGCCTCCTCCTCACCCTTACCTCCCTCTCTCTACCCCGGCAAACGCACGCAGGAGGAGAGACCGACACACTCAACACCCCTCACACTGCCAATCTCCATGTGTGGCTTCCCTCCGTGGCAGAGATCCTCAGATATTCTAACCTACATCTTCTGGTCCTGAGGGTCAAGGAAGAAAAACTGCTTCCCAGGGGCAAGCTCAACGTCAGCGAACTTACTTTCACTGCAGTTTTAGCTAAAGGAGACGTACGTTTAAATGAATAAATATACATGAATGTGGCTGACATAAAAAAATTAAACACCACTAGCAAACCAATTAAAAACAAATCTTCTAAAGGCTGGGCTGTTTTCACTCATTAAAGACACGTTCCTCAGTGAGAGAATGGGGCTTAAACTCTAGAACTATCTCGTGCGGGATACTGCATCTCATGATCAATATGAGCGGGCATTGTAGTCTTTTAACTCCAGTGCTTCCCTCTCTTTTACCCATTTCCCTTGAGACATTAAAACTGTATCCATTTATAGTTTCCTGAAATGTGTCGAAGGTCTAGGATGGAAGTTCCAACACTTCTTCCTCTGCTTACATTATTAAACCAGAGCCTGAAACCCTTTTAAGAAAGGAAACTACTTTTAAGAAACTGTCAAGAAAGGTGTCCCCGAGCAGAAGCCTGGAAAATGATGCTAGAAACAGTCCCAAAACACTGGGCACCCGACACACGCTGATCCTGGCAGCAGGACTAAGAAACTGAATGCCTGTGCAGAAACGCATGCTCTCGTCCCCGGTATAGTACTGGTGGACAGACAGACAGTCTAACCTTGACGGAGTTCCCTGCTTTCCTGATGAAGTCGGAGAAAGGCACCCAGAGAACCTAGTCAAACTGCAGAGCCCTGACCCCCTCAGCTCTCACGGGAGCAATGGAGACTTGACCACCACCCAGGCCCGGCTCCAATGCTGATCTACCCATTTTGAAATTCCTACAATACCATCCATGTTTGTACAAGACACCTAGCACCACTCCCAGAGCCTTGTCCCTAAATTATTAGCATCAACAGAAAGAACAGACGGCCCCCCACTCTTACCCACCCACCCGCCCATCCCCGCTCTAACGCACACATTTGTCAAGTGGCTATCAGGCTCCAGACCCTCACATTCCTGCCCTGATGTGGAATGCCGCAGAGCCAGGCCAGGAGAAGCAGGTTTGCAGGCCTTGCCATTTACCACAGGTGCCCACCACCGGCCACCTCAAATCCAGGTCTCAACTCTGCACCTGATCACAGGGCCCTTTAATGGTGTCCCCCCAACCCCAGTACCAGTGGCCTGATTCCCGGGGACGTATTTGTTGGGCCTGAGAGACAAATTTACTAGAGACAGCTTCAGTTGGCTTCCCCGGAGGTGAGACCTTAATCCACAGCCGCTCACACATGGCAGCTATTAGGGAGCTGGTGTAGGAGACAGAAAGTATTAGCTCTTGAAGGACTTTTTATTCCAAATGAGCCTGCTTCCCATCCACAAATCTGTGACTGCATAAACGGTGGATATAAATAGTCTAAGGAAACAGAGCCGCCCTTCCTAGCCACAGTGCAACCCTGAGCAAGACACTGCAGAGCAGTGTGGGGGCCCCACCACCCCCTCCAGATCCCACGGCAAAAAAAAAAAAAAAAAGAAAAAAAAGAAAAAACAGCTCAGAGAAAACCAAAATCACACCAAAACTCAGTAAGGCTGGAAAGCAACGGGGGAGCCGTGTGTGTGTGTGTGTGTGTGTGTGTGTGTGTGTGTGTGTGTGTGTGGTGTGTGTGTGTCCGTCCCTCACAAGCATTTTCTTCCCTGCTGGGAGGGATGTTTGCCCTGAAGTGTGGACTGGCAGGCAAGATGCTGTGAGAACAAGATTCATGCACCCGGCACTCAAAGGCCTCACAAAAATACCCCACGTATTGTGCCTTCTATGTCTCAGTGTCAAAAGGAATCATGTCGCTTTACACATGTATTGTATTTGATAACAGAGAGTCAGTCAAAATGAACAAAAAAGAAAAATTTCCAGTTTTGGTGCAGGGAGAAAGAAGAAAGGAGAGAGAGAGAGGCATATGAAAGACCCTTCAAAGCATTCGTAGCTGTAAAAGCTTTTAAATGTTGCCTTTAATCCGCCAGCTGCTTGGAGCTGTGTGTTCTGTAAAGTAGCCGCCACAGACCTCAGCACATATCACAAGCCGTTCGGCGCACCTGGGGCCCCGACTTTCTCTCCCATTTGGATCTCCAAAGAGTTCTTCTCTAACTGCATTTTAGAGTCATGCTAGAAGTTTGTCTCTTATCAAAGATTCAGAACTAGGCCTAAGGCAGTAAGCAGAGGATTCCATGTCAAAACTACACTAAAAATAACGGCAGGCAGAGGTTTTTCTGTTTTGTTTTTAATGGAGAACTAGAATTTAAAAAACAACAACACTAGGCACGCTGTGCTCCAAACACCTAGTTTACAGGCTGGGGAGGAACTCAGTGTGTACGGTATGTACAGTGTGTACGGCTATGTACAACATGAGGGCAGTTTGAATCCCAGGAACTCACAAAAAAGGTGGATTCAGGGATGAGCCGGTAACTCTAATTCTGAAAAATGGAGTTTGTCAGTCAGCTAGTCCAGCTGCAATGGTGATCACCATGTTCAGAGAGAGACCCTGTCTCTAATAACAACCGTAACATTATTGTCACGTACAGAGGTGACTGAAGAAAGACGTCACTATCAGTCCCTGGCTTCCCCACATGCCACCCAGGTTAGCGCACCCACACACACACATACAAGAAAGAACCCAACTTTCAGGCTGAGGACAAAAGTGAGGCCCTGGGCTTGGTTTCCATCTACCTAAATAAGCAAATGAAAGCACAGGTTCCTCATTCCAAGGTAAAGACACAGACACACACACACACACAGACACACACACACAGACACACACACACACACACACACACACACACACACAGACACACACACACACAGACACACACACACAGACACGAGCACACACACACACACACACACACACACACCTCATCCTGCCTATTGTGGATCCAGATGAGATGATGAAGCATGTAAGAAGTCTCAATTTACCAAAAAGCATGCCGCAAAGATAAGAAACTACCAATTCTCCCAAACCGCCGCAGCGCCAGCTCACCCTCTATAGCTCTGGAATGTTTTCAGAATAAAGCGGACAGTGCGGGAAAAGAAGACCGCGTGGGATGACCTAGCACAGCGCAATGAGACCAGAAAAGAAATTTCCACTTTGATGGCTATATTTCAAAACACCATACTAAACACCTTAAGTGTGGACAATCAAAATTGAGTTAACAAGGAGGGATTCCCTGGACAGAAAGGTCATGCTAGGGACTTTCTGAGACATCTACAAACATAAAAACTGTTGTTACCCACAACAGCTAATTGCCTGCAATAGCTGGAGTCTGAGGAAGGAAATGAGCTGTCTTGGTACATAACTTTAGGTCGAATCAAAATGAAAGATTATAACTCATTTTTGCCTTTAAGCATGTACTGTTCATGCCATAACTCCCACGCCGTCAACATCACACATACACACCGCTGTGGCTTTGCCCGGTTACTTTAACAACAAACTCAGTTGTCACTTCTTGTTATGGTTACATCTCCATCCCACGGGCAAAGTAACCGGACACCCCCTCAAAGGAGTCCCGCCAAGAGTCCAGCCAGAGTCTGCTTCCCAGGTCGTGTACATATCACCACCTCCCAGACCCTACACACACCTAAAAGTTCCCAAGGTTCTTCTTTGGGGAGGGGGGGATGCTCCCTAGACCAGGGCAGGAAGTGGGTCAGGGCAGATCTGCAAACAGCCTAGGTTCTCAGAGCCATGGCAGCTCCCCTTGCTAGAGTTAGGGGCATCCATCCTCTTCGACATCCTGTGGCCACCCAGGGAACACCACCATGACACACTGGCAGGTGACTGTGCAGGGCAAGAGGTCCGGGGGCTGGCTCAGAATTCTGGCTGGCCCTACTCATTCCACAAGAGCCCCCCGCCTGAGACTACAGGGTACCCTCTTCCTTGTCATCCTTCCTCACACAGACATCAGGGGGAAATGGAAATAAGACAACTTTTCACTGGAAAAGAACCATGGGCTGGTTTGTTTGTTTATGAAATTCCATCTTTATACAAATTAAATGCTTATTCCTATACAACATCACAGAGGTGGGTTCCTTCTCTGTCTTTTACTTATGAAATCTGTGTCTCCCACCACCATACCCCACAGTGACACTGGCATTCCTGCCAACTCCCTGCTCTCTGTTGGATGGGAAGCTCACATGGAGGTCGCCATGTAACACGAGCCCATAATATACCCCACATCAACCACGCAGCCAGCCGGCCTGGCCCTTCACTGGACCCCTGTAGTGGGCACCAGGTATGAGTTTATTCATGGAGAAACAGTCCAGAGTATTCTGGACCACCCCAGCAGAAGCAGAGTACCAATTCTGACGAGCCCCAGCAACACCTTCCACTCCCACTGGTGAAAGCACCTGAAGGGCACCCATACCCCAACCCTGGAGCTCACCGATGAGCCTGGCAGCCATGGCCGTGTCACCCACTCACAGGAGATCTGCTAGCAAAGCTACGTCCCCTAAATCAGTGGTTCTCAACCCCCTAATGCCGCAACAGTTCCTCATGGTGTGCTGTCCCCAACCATAAAATTATTCTTGTTGCTACTTCATAACTGTAACTTTGCTACTGTTACGAATTGTAATATAAGTATCTGTGTTTTCCATCCGTCTTAGGTGACCCCTGTGAAAGGGTTGTTCGACCTCCAAGAGGGTGGCGAACCCTGCTCTAAATAATTAATTTCTTAAGGTTGATTTCTAAGGTTGAGAACCACTGCTCTAAATAATTAAGAGAGATGTCAGATTTTAACCAAGCGTCAGCATGTACGGAAGACCCTAAACACTCAGGTTTTAAGTACATGTGGGTTACTTCCAAAGCTTTATGACACACAATAGTTCATTTTTCTCGTTAGTTTTTGATAACTTGTTTGGCTCAATATAAAAGTAACAAACAACAACAACAAAAAAAAGTAACAAACATCCATTGGAGGCAATTTGAAAACAAGAAAGAAAATGTTAAGGTATTATTAGAATCGCCTTAAGCCTACCACCAGAATGTGTATGTATGCATACATGTGCGTGTGCGTGTGTGTGTGTGTGTGTGTGTGTGTGTGTGTACACGTTTATGTATACGTATATGTGGGTGTGTTTATATGTACATGTGTGGACATGTACATGTGTCCATGAATCATAGCTCTTTCAGCCTTGTTTCAGTGAACACGGGTATGTGGCTTGCAATGTTGATGGTTGCCAACATACTGCACTCTGTGAGGGCTCTGTGGAAGCCCTTCCTCAGGAGGACAGGGCAAATGTAGGGGACTCTCATCAGAAAGCAAGGCCAGATTGGCCATGGGAGCCTGCCCTCAGCAGTCTTTCTTTCTTTCCTTCCACGGTCGTGGGCTTTGGTAGGAGAATCCCAGGCTGGTTGTGTTGCTGAGATGGAAGGAAGTCTCGGAGCACATTCCTCATAAACGTCAAGGGTCCACTCTTCTTTACCCATCTCTCTCTATCACGGTGACATAGAACCATGTGGTGTGTGTGTTGGGGTCATAAATCTTCCGTGCTTCTTGCCGTCAGGACTCCACACTGAGTAAACACAGCTGCTTCGCAGTGAAGGTATTTAGACAGTTTCTCTATTTATTTTGTTCTTTCACGACCTGTACGAGAACAGGACTTCGCGCTGCATATATCTTGAATGAACGGGTGAGCTTTATGAACTGAGGCACTGGAGAAACTTCTGCAGACCCCAGAGAGTGCCACCAACATAACAGAAAACGTGAAGTCACACTGTGTGACACTGATATCAGGAGGATGAATAATTTCTGAACTTTACAGTGAGAGGGTTCTGTAGAGGAGGCAGCCAGCCTAGCTCAGCAGCGACACCACGTGGGGAGACGGTGGATTCCCAGGGCAGTGTTTTACAGGAAGTGGTATTCTGGATGTCTGCACAAACTCCTAACCTAAAGGCCGGTAGCGGGTCCAAAAAAATGGAACACACCAAGATCCTCTCCATGTGACCTAACCCTCTTGGGGTCAGTGAGATCTGCTGATGCAGGAAGGAAAACAAAACAAAACTCAACCCATCCCCACCATTCTGGTCTTTATGTTGAGCCAACTGAACAGGGACGAGACATCTTAAAATATCTCAGCCTCAGCATTGGGACGAGGTCGAGAAGAATCTTCTGGCTGTCCCCAGAAAGAACATCTAGTTCTGTTTCTATTTTCAAATGCATTTTCCTTATCATTGTTTGGAGAACTTTTGACCCCAAAAAACACAATGCTTGATCAGTACTACAAAGAAAACCCTGACCTCTGACCCCAGCCTCTATCGAATATTCAGAGCGTTCCAGAGCATTGAGAAGCATGAAGCACTGGATGGAGGCCCCCACAATCACACGCGTGTGCTCACGCCCTTCAATTCTCAACACAGCATAGGATTCAGTCAAAATCCAGCAACAGGAGGCAGAAGCCGTCCACAGAGCTGACACCAAGTCCGTCAGTCAGGAAGACCAGGCGGGGAGGGGAGCCCACAAACGAGAAGGGGGAGTTTCTGAACACTATTCTTTCCAAGATGATATGTGATCAGGTCCTCAATGGGGAGAGGTCTTGTATGCTGTATACAGAGCAAATATTGGCTCTCACCTTTTTTCAAGAAGTTCATTAATATTTCTCCAGTCAATTACTCAACAGGGAAACACATACCTCCCCCACTGCCTCTGGCTGTCGTTAAAAAGCCAAATTCACTGTGTGTGTGTGTGTGTGTGTGTGTGTGTGTGTGTACACACTATATTGTATGTATGTCTGAACATGTGAGAACGTGTATGTGTGTGCACACATGTAGAGGTCAGAGGTTGACATCAGAGAGCCTCTTTACTTGCTTGCCACTTTATTTACTGAGGCAGGGTCTCTTGCTGCGAGCCTCAAAGCAGTCACATGCTTGATCTCCTCTCCAGCTGCAACCTTCCATGTTCTGGAAAGGAAGTAAGGAGCCAGCCTAGGAGGCTGGGTCACACCCACTGAAGACAGTAGCCCTGGCCCAGGTGGCCCTGGCCTCTCTCCTGCGTGCTATGTGAAGCTCTGGGCTTCGTCCAGCATTTTTATGTCATACGTTCAGCCCGATGAACTGAACATAAAGCAGTGATAAGTAGTTTGCTGTTGGAATTCCTAAGATGAAGGCACAAACATCAGAAAGAGTGCAAACTGCAGAGCACATATCTGCTGCTTTGTTTTGTTTTTTTGAGACAGGGTTTCTCTGTAACAGTCCTCGCTGTCCTGGCAGCCTGTAGACCAGGCTGGCCTTAAACTCACAGAGATCCACCTGCCTCGGCCTCCCGAGTGCTGGGATTAAAGGTGTGCACCACCACTGCCCGGCAGGTGGCATGTGTCTGCAATCCTAGCACTCAGGATGCTGAGGCAGGGGGATCATAGCAAGTTCAATGGTTGGCCTTGTTGCACAGTGTGTTCCAAGCCAGTGTGGGCTGGTGAGAACTTGTCTGAAAATAAATAAATAAATAAACCAACAAATACTGGCTAGAAATTAGGTAATGAAAATGCAAGAGAGGAACGATTTTTAAATGAGAAAAGTTCATGCCGAGCTGATATTAATTTTTTAATTAAAAGCGCTACCTTCAGTCTTCTTCAAGTACCAGGAACTTGTTAAGAACATCTGTTTTTAACCCATTCAACCTCTTAACATCCCAATAATCTCAACTCTCCCAAGTACTCTCCTCCAACCCTCACACCCTCTCCCAGGGTCCGCGTCTGCGTCTGTGAGTCAGTCCACAGCAGCCACTCATCGCTCAGCTCTGCTCTCCTCCACAAACTAAGCTGGCGCAGGGACAGAGGCCAACAGGAAACACAGCACCTCCCCTTCTCACAGTGCAGACGTGAAGAGTGGATTTTGCTCTTTTCAAGTGAGACAGCTGGGTCTGGCGTGTGGAGTCCCCCTGACCACCACAGTTTTGCTTTGTGTTGACATCACTAGCCCCACAGACGGGCCTGTTACTAGCTGACAACAGAAAGAGCTCCTCGAAGTCATGAGTCACAATGAATACGAAATTGACAGCAGGTCACCATGAAGGGATTAGTGAGAACACACACCTGGAGAGCCTGGCAGCCTGCCCAAATCCGGTGTCCTTCACAGACCAGCAGTGAGCACACTCCCGAACACATTTCCAACATTTCCATTTTCCTTTTAGACTTGAATGACAAACACGAAAGCCAAAGCCTTTCTTGCCACAAGACAGCAGACATCAGCACACAGCAAACAGAAATTGTGATTTTTTTTTCCCCACTCAAAGACTTGCTGACAAAACCCCCTGATCACAACAACTGGTTTTGAGTCCAGCTGATTGCAGATTCCAAAAGTTACCCTTCAGCAGGCACAGGGGGCTGGTTCCTGCACTCCCTCCCACAGGACACCAAAGGCCAGTGTCTCAGTCACACAGAATAGCCCAGCACTAGCATGTGACACCCTCCTGTGGACTTGGAATACCTAACACACTGCCAACACTTAACAGTTGCTACACTGCACTGTGTAGCATTCAGGCAATGACAGGAAAAGCAGTCTGCCTGTGCTCAGCAGAGGCAGGATTGGTTTTAGCCGTGTACATGTGTGTGATGTGTATGTCCGGATGTGTGTTGTATGTGTACGATGTGTGTATGTCTCTGTGTGTGTGTGTATGTGTGTGTGGGTGTGGGTGTATGTCTGTGTGTGCTTATATATGTGTTGTATGTGTATGATGTGTGTATGTGTGTGTGTGTATGTGTTGTATATGTATCATGTGTGTATTTCTGTGTGTGTATGTATGTGTTGTATGTGTACAATGTGTGTATGTATGTGTGCTTGTGTGTGTATGTCTGTGTGTGTATGTGTGTGTTGTATGTGTACAATGTGTGTATGTATGTGTGCTTGTGTGTGTATGTCTGTGTGTGTATGTGTGTGTTGTATGTGTACGATGTGTGTATGTACATTTGTATATATGCATGTGTACGATGTGCTATGTATGTAATGTGTCTCTGTGTGTTCATACAAGTAAGGCTGAGCACGTGCCACGCATGGCACACGTGAAAATGAGAGGACAGCTGGATGCTGCTCTTCACTCTTCCCCTCTGCCTTGTTGGAGACAGGTCCCTCCACTCACTGCCATGCAGGCCAGGCTAGATAGCCTAGGAGCTTCCAGAGGTCCCCATCTCTGCCGTGAGGCACACAGGCACACGCTACTGCGTCCAGCTTTACACAGGCTCTTGGGGATTCAAACTCAGGTCCTCACACTCGCTCTTCATATGCTGGCCACCCCCTGGCCCAGTACAGATCTTTATGTCGTTTTCAAATATCTTATCTCAGCTGGTTGCACTCACAGATACAGAACCACGGACATGGAGAAGGTCTGTGCACTCCTGGCACAAGAACAGACCTTTCACTTCCTTATAAAGGGACCACAGACCAGACTTCACACTCATAATTCCACAGTCACCGCTGCTTCCCTACACACACACACACACACACACACACACACACACTCACTCACACTCTCACACTCACACACTCGCACACTCACACACTCTCACACACTCACACACACACTCACACACTCTCACTCACACACACTCACAATCACACACACTCACACTCACACACTCTCACACTCACCAACTCTCTCACACTCACACACACACACACCAGAACCATATTAAAGATACTGGCATACTATTATTTTGGTTTCCAAACCCGACATGAAAATAGGAATCAAGGCTGAGAACGGCCCCGACGGCAGAGTCAGGGAAAGGAGTCATGGCTCTAGGTGAGGCACCCACAGCAGGAGAGTTCCAGCTAAGCCCACACTCACCTCGGTGGCCAGCAGCAAGTACAGCGGTGTTAAGGCAGGAACTTGTCGAACATCACAGCTTAGGCCAAGGGTCATCAGGATCTCCTTAAGGACTTCGTGCCTTCTCAAGTTGCTGGACTTAAGTACGTTAAAGTCTTCCTGGGTTTGCACCACAGAAGCACTTGGGGGGAGTTCTAGGTGGACCTGAGGACAAACAACAGCAGGTAAACTCTGGGTGCCTGCATCAGAGAAGCACTTTCTGCACTGGGTTTGATGCAAATCTGAACATGACTCTTCTCCCATCAACTCTGAGCCCGACCATCTGGAGAGTGACATCAAGAAACAAGAATACAAGGATGAGAATGGGCCTCTTAAAACCACGGCTTCCAGGGCTCAAAAGTCACAGTGGAACCCACCCCTGGGTGGTCACAGATTCTCACCAGATCATGACTTTTACCATCAATTGACCGCAGGTCCTTGGAAAAGTCACACAACATGGACTAAACCATTTGGAGTTTTACACACTGCTGAAGCTAAGGAGGCACGACGGGCCAGGCTGGAAACTTCCACTCTACCCTGAGGTCAACAGGAGAAGCATAGTCATCATTTTTGACTGTTTATGGGACGTGGGGTGGGTAGAATGGACTTCCCAGACAACAGAAAGACCTTCCTGACCCCCGCCGCCACACCGGACTGAATTCTAAAATCGGGGTCTTCTTACATGCAGTCCAGGTGTTAAAGCATGATGTAGGATTTTAGGATACATACTGGAGGCCACACGGAGGTTATTAATATACAAGCATCTCCAACAGCATTCCGGGCAGGATGAAGGACCACACTGGAACTTCCAGCTCCCACAGGAGCGGATTCTGAGTGTGTCAGAGTCTGCAGGTGCCAGAACATTCAGTAGTAGCAAGCAACCCATGCTTAGTTTTATTCTGATTTTCTCTACTGACTTTCCAACCGGAACACTGGGAAGCTAAGACAGCATGGTGCCACCCTGAGGTTCTCTCAACCACTCAAACTTCGCCTGAGCTGTAACCAGGGCAAACACGTTGTCCAAAACAGGGCAAATGCTGAATGTTGGGGCCAATCTGAACAGGCTGGAGGACAGTGGTCAGGTGGTCAGTGGACAAGAGGTGGGCCTGTCCCCCAGACAGCCATTGACGAGGGACAGAGAAGAAAAGGGTGCCTGCAAGGGTCCGTACCCTGATCAATGGACCACTTCATCCACCTAAGCACATGGCTGCCCTCTGGGTTAACTTATATAGGTGGCACAAGTAAAATGAGCAGGTTATGTTCCTACAGGGGCTGAAGAGAGAGAGGGAAGCATATGGCTGAACACACACAGCCTCACTGGATGGACACAAGGAGCTTGTGCAGCACAGTGCACGGAGCTGATCTACACACAAGGAGGTCGCACAGGGAAAAGGCTTCCACCAAGCTGCAATGGGTCCCCAGGCCCAAAGAGGGCCCTGCTAAAGCTGGGAAAATGCTTTTGCTTGCTGGGCTGTGGAGGGTGGCTCAGAGGAGGATGCTTGCTTGGCATGCGTGAGACCCTGGGGGCTGCCCTTTCAATTAGAGACAGAACAGCACCCCTGACGCTGTGCTGTGTGAGGGGGCCTGGAGCCCTGACATAAGCCACAGTCATCAGCTGGCAATACTGATTGTCCACATCCTTGACCTGGCCTCTTGTAAGCTAAGGCTTCTCGACCGGACTGAAAGCCATAAGTAAAGATGTCTCGCCAGGCGTCGGTGGTGCACGCCTTTAGTCCCAGCACTTGGGAGGCAGAGGCAGGTGGATCTCTGTGAGTTCGAGGCCAGCCTGGTCTACAAGAGCTAGTTCCAGGACAGCCTCCAAAGCCACAGAGAAACCCTGTCTCGAAGAAAAAAAAAAAAACAAACAAACATGTCTCTAGCGACAAACGCAGAGCTGGCATCCAGTGGGCAGAGACCAGGAAAGCTGCTAAACGCCTATAGTCTATATGACCACACCCCACCACCAAGATTGACCTGGCCCAAAATGTCAGTGGGGCCACAGCTGAGAAAACTCTGCTATGAAACTTCCTCAGCTAAGCTGGGCAAACAAATGAAACATTTTCAAATCCATTTTCAAGCTTTATTTGGGCGACTTCATGCCAAAAATCCAGATCCATTTGATAATCTTGTACTTACTTGCCTTAACTGTCGGTTTAACGTTTTCCCAGAGTGCAATCTGCCCAGCAAGGCATGCGCATCACCAGCCCCCCTTTTTCTTCTTGCGTTCACGGGTGAACAAGCAGCTCCCTGGGCTGGGATGCCCCCGCCCGGTGAGCAATGGTACTGTGCCCTTGAAGTATTTGCCTTCTCTTACTGGGCTACATCATTACTAGATTTATTACAAAGACGAAGGCTATGAAATTGAACAGAGAACGAGGAAACATCACAGCCTGTAATAATATTTATCGGTTGACTTCAGTGAGGGGGTACAGCGACGGAGACTGCAGGAGGGCGCAGCGACCCTGCCTGCCACACGGGAGACTGGAAGTCATTTAGAACCAAAAATGCCACTCTAATCCTCTGGCCATGATTTGTGAACCTGGTCGGATTGCCTTTCCTTCTCCCTATGGCAGCATACAACTACAGTATCAAATTTTATGACAGTATCGGGGTCAGTTTAAATGGGGCAACAGACAGATGTGCCACGGCGGAACTCAGAGAAATGGGTTGCAACGTGCCCAATCAATTTCCTAGCACAAGTCTGTGCACAGAAGTGGGGGGTGGGGGGACAACTCTTCAAATCTGAAATACGGCTCCAGGAAGTGGGGTTTTCAAGAGAGGGTTTTGAGATTGCATGGTTGCTATAGAGACCATATTTGCAGAGCGGAAGATAAGAGGAACATTTAACTAGTCCATGTGGTCTGCAGCCTCACAGGAAACCTGCTGGCTCTCTGTGTGAGCGTCTGTCCCAGTGTCCGGGTGCTTGGAGCACCTCAGCCTGACCATCAGCTTAACAAACAATAGGCTTCAGACAAGGGAACAAGAGTGGGAGGCTGGGAGTGGGTGGGGCTGCCTGAGGGTGAAGACCTGCGCTCCCAGAACCCACACAAAGCCAGACTCAGTTGCACCTCCTCTAGAACCCCAGCACTCCTGCAGAGACCGGAGGCGGAGACAGGGCGGCCCTTGGAAGCCCGTGGGCCCGGGTAGCCTGGCGCAAGCACAGGAACAAACAAAAGACTGTCAAACAAGGCAGAAAGCAAACACCACATCCATAGCTGGCCTCTAACATGTGCATACCTGCAGAGACAGACAGACAGACAGACAGACAGACAGACAGACAGACAGACAGACAGACAGACACAGAGAGACTTGTTACATTGGTATGAATATTTGCATGCCTGTATGTATGTGCGGGCATGCAGGGCCTGTGGAGACCGGAAGACGGAGGCTGATCCCCTGGAAATGGAGTCATAGACAGCTGGCAGCCACCACGTGGGAGCCGGGAATCAAAGCCAGGTCCTCTGGAAGAGCAGTCAGTGCTCTTAACTGTTGAGTCATCTCTCCAGCCCTAAGGACTTAGGTTTCAAATGTTAACAAATCATAAGTAAAGAACAGAGGCCATAAAGATGTGTCCAACACTAAATACATACATGACTAAGAGTGTCACCTTAACATGAGAGGTGCTGGTCTGGAGTCCCTGCTATGCCTTTGAACTTCCTACATTAAACAAGGGCTTGATGATATTAACCAGGGTGTGCTTGAAGGCAAGAAAATACATCATATTTTAGGAAGATGGCTACCAATAATGACTAAAGTGGAAACATTTTCTGGCTAGTCCTTGGTTAACCTGAGGGTTTAGCTGGCCTTGCCTCCTGCTTCCACTCCTCAATCACATGCAATTTGGTTGACCGGGGTATTCATAAAAGCCCTCAGCTAGCCTTCCACACGCCAGAAACCCAGCCAAGAGTACCACTAGTACAACTAACCACAGGCACTTGAATTCTTGAATCCTTGGGTTTGTAAGTGTGGGGTGTGTGGTGTGTAATGTGTGATGAGTGCTTGTGTGAGTGGTCTATGTGTGTGATGTGTGGTGTGTGTATGGGTGTGGTTGAAACAGAAGGTAAACTGGAGAGGATGGAATTAACTCCATCCTCAGAAAAAGCCACCGTGAGAAATTCCCGGCATGGCACAAGGCTGATTCAGCTCCAGCCAAGGAACCATAAACAGGTGCGAGGAAAACCAAACTGTGCCCACCCCAGACAAAGTGACCCCATCCTGGTGGTCAGGCAATGACTAATTTTGGTAAATAACATTTTCTTGCCACAACTGCCCTTGTGGGCAACTGTTAGTAACAATTTTGAAATTCCCGTAGACCCTCATCAATGAATCCAATCCTGAACAGTCAAGGCACATACCACCTTGCTTGAATATTTTTTTTTACTTTATAAACCCCTTGCAATTGAGGCCAGGCACCCTTTTCCTGCAGCTGCTGCGTCGGTTTGCTGGACCAGGTCCCTGCTGAGACTTGTAACTTAACATTAAACTTTGAGCATTTGCATTGCTGAGTCGGCTCCTTGGTGGTCTTTTCTGGGGTCTCACAAACTCAAAAAAAGTGTGTGTGTGTGTGTGTGTGTGTGTGTGTGTGTGTGTGTGTGTGTGTGTGTGTGTGTGCGCGACATAAAAACATATAAGCTTATGGGTGGAGCCCACAGGATAATCTCATTTGCTATTCCTCAGTGCGGCTCACCTTGGTTTTTGAGACAGAGCCTCTTACCAGCCTGGAACTGACTGAGGAAGGTTTGCTGGTTGTCCAACAAGCCCCAGGGACCCATCTGTCCCCACCTCCCCAGCAGCTGGATTACAAACACACACCACCACGCCTGGCTCTTTTCATGTGGTCCTCATGCTTGTGAGGCGGGCACTGTATTGCTATGGCCCCAGCGGTTCTTTCCCGTCCCCATACCTGGCAGAGAACGGCCTCTCCTCCACGGCTTCCAAAAGGTGCATGTACAATCATCTTGTCCTTGTCTGGATTCTCTAGATGGCCCTGGAGTTTGCCAGGGCCGGGGCCTTCCTCATAAACACAGCCGCTGCTCAGGACATTAAGCCGTACCTCACTCCCATCAGCCTTTGAGAAAACCAGGTTCTGGGCTGTGTTCCGTAGCATGTCCCTGCTTGTCACCTGAAAGCCACCAAAGGTGAAGGAGGAAGACAGGCCCAGCACCTTCCCTCCCTGAGAAAGATAGGCCATGAACTTCTGGTGTATGTCTTTGGGGATAGGTTCCCTGGTGGCAATTACCAATAGCAGGCAGTTGTCGGGCCAGGGGTCCCTGAGAGCACTGTCTTCTGGCAGATGGTAGAGAGCATAGCTGTCAGTGTCCACACAGTCAGTCAAGACAGACAGCACCTGCTGGAGCCGGCCCATGGCTTCCTCAGAACTGGAGCCCACATACAGCAAGATGTTGGGCGCCTTTCCCGAAATGTTGCCTCTCCTCTGTTCCTGTTTAGGGTGGAGTTCCTCGGCAGCACCGTCCACGGGGCTGCTGTGATCACAGGGAATGTCTGGAATGTTCTCTGCCGATGCAAACCTCACTGACTCGATGGTGCTGTTCTCAAGTTCCAGACACTCGTGGCAACTAGACAGGTGAAGCTGATGCCCGGGATCGCCGTCTGCAGCCGGCACACTTCCTGAAGCACAGCCTCGCCTCAGGAGGGAAGAGCCTTCATCAGCCCTCTTCCAGTCACCTTGGCCAGAATGCTCCATGACTCCCTGCCCAGGCTCGGTCTCAGGGGAAGGTTCTGGGCTCAGGGGTGGGGCTTGGACTTGCTTGGTGGAGGCCCCGTTGGCTTCCTTCGGAGCGGGGTCCTTTAAGTGAACTGCTAGAGCAGGAAAATGGGAGAGCTCATTAGTCAGCCCTACCGATGAGAAATCCACGGACTAAAGCGTGCTTCCTGTCCACCCCAACCCCCACATGTAGTAATTGTGTATGTCTTCGGTGAGATCAAACCTGTAGGCTAAAACGGAAAATAAATATGGGCCCTAATTCATGGCATTGGGAAGTCACAACGGCCCTCTGAGAATCATGTGACTCCCCATGGAAACATTTCCTGAGGTCACTTACAAACAATCTTCTGGGCGACCAGGCCATTATCCATCTGCAGCCTCTCCTCCATGAACGCCGCCCCAAGCTTGCTGAAGTCGTCCACGCTCGCTCTAGCAATCAACTGGTAGGGATCTCCGGGTCGGCAAGCTACTGGCAAACAACAGTCCGACCATCTTACAACCTGAGGAAAGCAGGAGAGGGGGAAAGGGGCTGAAAGCTTTCACTTCTCCAATGACCAGACACGATACTTTACCCTCAGGCTCCTCGGCCCTATGGTACAGTCAGACAGGCTGCATCTAGCAAGTTACTAGCTATCACCTTTGATCAACAGCAAAGACATTTGGGCCCAGACATCCTCAACCCGACCTAACAAGAGTGACCGATTCCAAAGCACTAAGCAGAGCTCAGATGTGGAGATACACGCCTCTCACGCCACCCACTGAAGGGGGCTATGGCCTGAGGATCTGAGTTCAAAGACGACATAAGCCACATACCGAGATCCTTAGAAATCAAAAAGGAGAACTGTAGGGATGGTTCCACGGTTGGCTGCTTTCCAAAAGGACATGGGTTCAATTCTCGGTACCCACACGGTGACTCTGTCCAGGGAATCTATTGCCCTCTTCTGGCCTCTGTGGACACCACACCCACGTGGTGCACAGTCATAGGTGAAAGCAAAACACCCATACAAATAAAATTAAGTGTAAAAAGTGTAACTTAGACATAAATAAAGGTGACCAAAGTCTCAACTGCTTTGGTGTGCTAAAGGCAAAAGGGGCAGTCTCCAGACTTGAGTAAAACCTATCTGCCCTTTTGTGACGGGCACAGGACAGGCGTCTCCCCAACACCCAGTAATGTGAAGGGAACCTGCCCACCAGCTACTTTCCAGTGCAGTCGGGGGCCAGCTGCAAAGGTCTACCTGACCTCCACCCCAGACAGAGTGCATTCCAGGCACCAGAACTGTCCAACACATACCCAGTGTCAGAGACGGGAAGGACGGTCCACAAGCCCGCCACTAGAGGGCGAGAGACACTAGGCCAGGAAACAGCCTTCCCGTTTGGTTATCAAAGGATTTTCCACAGGAGATAAGACAGGCAGTCTCTGAGGGTTCCCAGCGGAGAAGAGGGTGCAGCTGAACGTCCGGGAAGCCTGACTGCAGAGTCCAGGAAGCCAGAGTCAGACTCAAGCTCCACGCAACGCCCTCCTGGGCCCTGTGCAAGAATCTGCACCTCTCAACACCCTCTTTGTAAAGAAGGAAAAATGATAGCCTTACTCACCACCTCAGGTCTGTGTGGCAGTGAGATTACAGAGAGGGGGAAATGCCGCCGGGCAGGGGGGCGGTGCTGGAGAAAGTCACCCCAAGAGCACTCCTGGCTGTTTCTGAGGACCTGAGTTCAGTTCCCGGGATCCAACCCCCTCTTCTGGTCTGATACATATATACATAAATAAATTATAAATTATATCTTTTATTATAATAATAACAAAAGGAGTAACACTTTGGCTAAAGTCCTCAATTAGTGCGAGCTGTTTCCATCAGCAACAAGAAGCAAGGCAGCCTCTGTGTCACCACCAATGAGTCCTCAACACCCCAAAAATGTCCTCAAGGGCACACTGCCCCGCAGTTCACAGCCAGGGGTACAGAATTCTGAACT
>NC_048597.1:3528826-3536326 GCF_003668045.3 Cricetulus griseus | reverse complement strand
TAATTTCTATGATGTGCCGGTTATCTGCTTCCTGATCATCCGAAATGCATGCTGGGTCCCTAAAAGTTCTAGTTAGCAGGGACAGCAGTGGGTGCTTGGGATCCCCAGGGTATGGTGGTACACACCTGTAATTCCAGCACCGAGGAGGCTGAGGCAGGATGACTGCCACAAACGTGAGGCCAGCCTCAGCTGTGGAGCAAGATCATGTCTCAATAACATGAACAGAAAGAAAGCAAAACAAAAGGTTCCAGTAACAGATTCGGTTGGGGTAGGGGAGATGGTGAACACAGAGCATAATATATAATAATAAGAATCCATGGCGCAGGTTACTGGAGACTCTGTTATCCCCGCTGCCTCTCGGGCTCGGGGACCACGTTAGACACAGGTGCAGACACGGAATGTCCTCCCCAGGCTCGCTCGCTGAACACTTGGTCCTCAGCTTCTGGCACTATTTTGAGAGGCTGTGGAAATCTTAGAAGGTAGGATCAAATTGTGGGAAACTGGGGGTAGGTCCTTGGGGGTCTTGTCTCTGACCCTTCTTCGACCGTCCCTGCCTCTCTCTGTATATGATCAGGCAAATAGCCTCTGACACCATTCCTGCCAGCATCCAGGATGGAGTGACAATTCCCAACTAAAGTATACGTGGCCTTTTTTTTTTTTTTTTAATTAAACTGCAGCAGTTCCCATCCGTGGGGCGTGACCGCTTTGGGGGTCCCATACCAGATATTTACATTATGGTTCCTAACAGTAGCAAACTTACAAGATTAAGTAATAAAGATGCAACAAAATAATCTTCTGGTTGTCATCACCACAACATGAGGAACCGGATTACAGGGTGGCAGTGTCAGGGAGGTTGAGAAGCACTGGGTTACAGCATTATGTGTTCTGACATACCATTTAAGAACATTCAGAGCTGGGCGGTGGTGGCACACACCTTTAGTCCCAGCACTCAGGAGGCAGAGGCAGGCGGATCTCTGTGAGTTCGAGGCCAGCCTGGTCTACAGAGAGAGTTCCAGGACAGGTCCAAAGCTACAGAGAAACCCTGTCTTGAAAATAAAAAATAAATAAATAAATAAATAAATAAATAAATAAATCAGTTCTGCTATATAGTAAGTAGTAAAACATATTCATGAATTAAACCCCACACATGCTATCTTTTGTAAAAGATTTTTTTAATGTGTTTTGCCTGTGCACATGTCTGCATACCACGTGCACGCTTGATGCTGTTAGAGGCCAGAAGAGGGCATCTAATCTCCTGGGACTGGACCTTACAGATGGCTGTAGATGCTGAGAATCAAACTTGAGTCCTCTGGAAGAGCGGCCAGTGCTCTTTAACTACTGAGGCTTCTCTCCAGCCCCCTGTATAACTATGTTGTGATATAGTCATAAACCTGTAAGACGTACTAAGGACAGACAAGATGGGGCCTTTGTGTGCTGTCATAGATAGAAGGATAGAAACAAGTGATACCCAGAGTCAAAAAGCCGTTGGGTGACCAAGTGTGATGGCCAATCTTCATGCTCAACTTGACTGGATTTAAAGTCACCTCTGAAACACACCCCAGGGCTCACCAACTGAGGAGGAGATTCCCACCCTAACCATAAGGGGCTCCATCCGGTGGGCTAGGGACCCTGACTGAACGAGAAGCTAAAGACTGGAGTATGTCAGCACTCTTCACAGCTCTCTGCTTCCTGGTTCTCCACAAGTGGCTTCACTCTAAGGCTGCAGCCTCAGACCCTCCTCAGACGCTCCAGCACCACCTTCCCTGCCATGACAGTGAGTGTCCTCACACTGTGAGCCAAACAAGCCCTCAACAGACACAAATCACACCACACCTAGATCTGAAGTTGTCAAAACCACCACTCCCTAAAGCCTCATGGGTAATCTACAGAAAAACAACAGGGACTCTAAGCAGATGGCTGCTGAGCCACAGCTATTGCAGGCACACATGCCACATCATTACAGAGCATGCTGGCTGCAATGTGAGGACCTTCCATCTGCTGGGAGACTGTAACCTCTGCTTGGGAACCTTCCATCTGCTGAGCGGCTGTAACCTCTGCCCAGGTCCTTGTACTCATGGGAGGCAGGAAAGGCTGACAAAGCAGAGGCAGGGGGATCTCCGTGAGTTTGAGGCCAGGCTGGTCTACAGAGATAGTACCTTAGAAAGTTAAGTGAGGCGAGACTGTGGTAGGCAGGCGAATGTTCCCCTCTTCTAGTGTTCCTCCTTGCCCTGGAGTGACCAAAGTCCCAGTCTGCTTGAACCCACAGTCTGGTGAGGGACTGGAGTTCTTGTCCTCCTCTATAGCTAAGGGACCAAGGAGACTGTGTGTCTAAACTCTAGGAAGGGAGCAGCAGCGGCATAGGCAGTCTCAGGATCACGGTATCAGAGAGGAAGCTGGCCATCCTCCACTCTTCTCTCTTCCCTGATCGTAGGGCTACACTGTGGATGGAGTTAGTGTAGACAAGGCACAGCAGGAACAAGAGGCCACATCTAACAACACCGAGGATGGCAGAGACACGAAACAGAAGACAACTGGGCCCCTAGGTGCTGTAACACCTCACTGAGAGGGAAGCTCGCTTTTGGCCTGCCTGAGCCACTAAGTCACTACCGGCCTCTTTGTTAGCTGATAGCCCCCACAGGACAGTAACACTGTTGCTAACGAGGCAGTGTGTCACTGCCCCTGTGGGATATACAATTAAATAAAGATTCAGGAAATTAAAAACTAGAGCAGTTGTGGTGCACGTCTTTAATCCCAGCACTTGGGAGGCAGGGTCAGGCAGATCTCTGTGAGTTTGAGGCCAGCCTGGTCTACAGAGCTAGTTCCAGGACAGCAAGAGAAACCTTGTCTTGAAAAACCAATAAATAATAATAATAATAATAATAATAATAATAATAATAATAATAGAACAACAGAAGCACTTGCTTCAAAATACTCTACAGACTTGCCTAAAGGAAATCTGAAGGAAGAATTTTCTCAATTGAGGTTCCCTCTTCCCAGATGACCCTAGCTTCTATCAAGGTGACAAAAATCTAATCAAGATACCTGGTGACCTGAGTTTGATTCCTAGGACCCATTTAGTAGAAAGAGAGAACCGACTCCCTCAAGTTATCCTCTGACCTGTACACACACATACACACATGCAAATAAATAAATTAAAAATTAAAAATAAATACCCAAGGAAGAATAGGCAACCATATCACACAAACTTTTCATAGATTAAAAAAATAATAAAGCATCTTATGTGATTTAACTAAATGATCATTTGCCATTTGTTTTTTAAGTTAATTCTTTAAACAGTAAGTATATAGACAGGCAGTGGTGGCTCATGCCTTTAACTTGGGAAGCAGAGGCAGGCAGATCTCTGTGAGTTTCAGGACAGCCAGAGCTGTTACACAGAGAAACTCTGTCTGGAAAGTTCATCACAAAGATACTGTCTCAATAGTTAGTCTCCTGATACCAAACACAGATGTCAGCCACAAGCACTGCTGACTGGACTCAGTTTAACAAAACCTTTTCCTGTTTAGAAAACTCGAAACCAACAGATGAAAACCATTCACGAGTTCCTCTGGCAAACAGAGAAGATATGAGTATTGAGCACCAGTCAATACTTTGCCACCGGTGGCTTCAGGCACCTCGGTTTCCCCTTCTTTCACAAGAACAATGGAGGCAGGAGGCTCTAAGAATCAGATGTGAAGCATGTAAAATATCTCCAGGGACTTGATAAAGCCTGTGTTGTTGAGTGTAGACAAGTGAAACAAAGCTTCCTGGACATTCTGGAGAGAATTCGGGGTCTCAGGACACCAGCCAGCTCTCGCCTGCCTGCCAGTCCCCACACCCACCACCCCCCACCCCCAGCCCAGTTCTCGTTCCAGGCCTTGCATGCTGCCACAGTGTTCCCTGCTCTCTCTGCTCTCGTTTCTTTTCTCTCCTCCCAGCAGAATGGCCTTCTGTATGGATCACCCCAAAATGAGGATCCCACAGACTCAGGTGTGAGCAGCAGAGTCCCCGAAAGGCAGGCGAGAGGCACACAGTGGGCAAGTGAGAGCAGAAAACTGGTCCTGGCTCTTCAGTCAGAGCCAGGAGACCCCAGGCTGGGGGGGGAGTCAAACAACCACCATCTTAAGGACAAGGACTGCACTTCATGGGCAGGCTGCCACCAAAGCCTCAGCAAGAGTGTCCCAGTGGGGTGTGCCCCAGGACCAGAGCTCTAGCCATTAAGTGGAAAACCAGAGAAGGGCCACAGGACAAGACAGGACAGTTTGCCAGTTTAGACACAAACTCAAGAAGGAGATGAAGTGAGGGGCCGTGAAAATGAAGACACATTTCTGTTTGTCTCTGAGTGTGTGTCTCTCTCCTCTCTGTCTCTGTCTCTCTCTTTCTGCTTGTCTCTGAGTGTGTGTGTCTCTCCTCTCTGTCTCTGTCTTTCTCTTTCTGTTTGTCTCTGAGTGTGTGTGTCTCTCTCCTCTCTGTCTCTGTCTCTTTCTTTCTGCTTGTCTCTAAGTGTGTGTCTCTCTCCTCTCTGTCTCTGAGTATGTGTGTCTCTCTCCTCTCTGTCTCTGTCTCTCTCTTTCTGTTTGTCTCTGAGTGTGTGTGTCTCTCTCCTCTCTGTCTCTGAGTGTGTGTCTCTCCTCTCTGTCTCTGTCTCTCTTTCTGTTTGTCTCTGAGTGTGTGTGTCTCTCTCCTCTCTGTCTCTGTCTCTCTCTTTGTCTCTGTGTTTCTCCTCTCTGTCTCTGTCTCTGTCTCTGTTTGTCTCTGAGTGTGTGTCTCTCTCCTCTCTGTCTCTGTCTCTGTGTCTCTGAGTGTCTCTCTCACCTCTCTGTCTCTGTCTCTGTCTCTCCCTCTCTCTCTCTCCTTTTTTAAGCAGATTATAAACAGCAAGTTCTGGACCTTTGACTGAACTGAAGTATTTCAGCACACTCCAGACAAGATATCCAGGAGGGAGGTAGTTATGTGAGCCAGCTGTTCAGGGTGCCAGGAAAAGGATGAGATGAGGAAGAGATCACAAGGATGGACCAGACCTTCTGGGAGAGAAGGCAGGACACTGCTGCCCACATGCATTAATGGCTCAGTAGGTGAAGGTACTTGTTCCCAATCCCAGCAACCTGAGATCCCCAGGACCAACACAGTAGAAAAAGAGAACTAAGTCCAGGCAACCAAACCTCAAACCTTATGTGCTAACTTCCACAGGCACACATCTATACAGTCAATCAATCACTGTAAAAGGAAACAAGAAAAAAAACTATATAAAGTAAGGGGGGGGGTGGATTGACTGGTTACATGCTTGCTATGTTTGCAGAGAACCTGAGGATAACCCTAGCACCAAGTTACATCCCATGCCAGGAGTGCTAATGCTCCTTCAAACACTTTGGGAAGGTGGAGACCAGCAGACTGCTGAGTCTCAGGTCCTGGTTCCCAACTGTCCCAGACACAAGGTGGATAGAAACTAAACACACACACACATGCAAACACATACACACAAATGTATGTACATGCACAAGCAAAGAAACAGACGACAGTAATTTCACTAGCATGGTTTACATAACCCAATATATCCCAAAAGAAAGGAAGCCACCCATAAAGTCCAGGAAAGAACATTCTTAAAAAACAATTAAAAGCGTTGGTGGCTCACACCTTTAATCCCAGCACTCAGGAGACAGAGGCAGGCAGATCTCTGTGAGTTGAGGCTAGCCTGGTCTACAAGAGCTAGATCCAGGACAGTCTCCAAAGCCACAGAGAAACCCTGCCTCAAAAAAGCAAAAAACACCTAAGACACACGACACACCTTTAAAAAGGTACACAAGTAGAACATGGTACTCACTGTTTCTGAAGACGATGGCTTCTGGAAACTATCACCTTGTGCCCAAATGCTCTCTGTCACAAATGCTATATGTTCTGCCTCAAGTATGAAGGGAGAGACAATAAACAGGGCCCATTTGTTCAAGTCTTCAATAGACTAGAAAGAAAGAAAGGAAAACAGGATTCACAGTCATTTCGGACCACTTATCTCCGCACCCTGGCCTACCCTCTCCTTGCTTCTTCAGGTAAGATCGACCCAAGAGTCTGCTACACTTCTGCAGACCCCTTCAACCTGGCCCCTTTGTGTCAAACTGTGGTGACTTAAACAACTGTATGGCTCATAAGAATTTCCAAGTCTCGGGTCGGGCATTGGTGGCGCACGCCTTTAATCCCAGCACTCGGGAGGCAGAGGCAGGTGAATCTCTGGGAGTTTGAGACCAGCCTGGTCTACAAGAGCTAGTTCCAGGACAGCCTCCAAAGCCACAGAGAAACCCTGTCTGGAAGAAGAAAAAAAAAAAAAGAATTTCCAAATCTCTGGATATTTGTCTTCATGCAAGTAATTCTGACACTATGTCTTTTGGCTTAACATGTATGAGCTTTAGAGTCACACTGGGAAGGTACATTTAAGGGTGAGACTTGGAAGTGCTTGCCTGAAAGTCATACAATCGTCAAACCCAGAGATGTAAACTGCTTCAGGGGAAGTCCTTTCTGATGCAGAGACAGATGTGGGCAGACACACTTTGAAGGAAATATGCAACCCCAGTGGAGAATTCAGTGAGGTCTGTAAGGGGAGATTAGACACAAGACTGACCCTTTTTACATGTTCAAACAAAAAAGAAACTGTCCTCTATACAACTAAACTCACTTTTGTTCTTGTGTTAATCCCTAAACTACACGGTATAAGGGCCATTTCCATAGCTTCTGCCCTGTTTCAGGGATGGGAAGCCTGGAGGGGATTCAAACACCGTGAGGACCCACACACAAAGCAAAGATCAGGTCACTTTATGGGGGGCTGGCCATCCTCAAGTGTGGGCAAGTTGTTTAGGTGAGCTGTCTGCCTTGAAAAGTCATTTGCTTTATTTTCAGATTTCTGGAGGAGGACTGTAATTTGATTTTAAAAGGTTTTAGTCTTCGGAGTGGTGGTGGCGCACGCCTTTAATCCCAGCACTCCGGAGGCAGAGGCAGGAGGATCTCTGAGTCTGAGGCCAGCCTGGTCTATAGATAAGAGTTCCAGGACAGCCAGGACTACACAGAGAAACCCTGTCTGTGGTGGAGGGAGGGATACCCAGAGCAGAAAAAGCAGAACTCCAAGGCTGCAAGAACCTTCTAGGAGTCACAGCCCTGAATCCAAAACAGACAGCAGTGAGGTCTGAGCAAAGTTCAAGGGCTACAGGGGGGCAACAGGGAGCTGGTATCTGCAAGGCTGTCCCAACTTGGGGTTCTGAATTGGGTAAGAGCCAAGTCACTAGGGTAGCATAGTTACCAGGCCAAGGAGGGCATGGAAATGTTCGAAGGTGTCTAGGAAAACTTACTTGGCAAAATTTCTACTCCAATATAAACCGTAAAGATTTTTGTGTTAAATCAATAGTTTAGAAACCACCAGTGGAAAAACCCACCCTCACTAGCTTTTCAGTTCGGTCATCTCTCTCAAGCAGTTTAAGAGAATGTTGATGTTCTGAAGGAGCGGTGTCCGCTCCCAGCACA
>NC_048597.1:3518826-3523826 GCF_003668045.3 Cricetulus griseus | reverse complement strand
AACCAACCCTGGATGCCCCTCCATCCTGGACTTCTAGCTCCCACAGAATCCGTACTTTCTTACAGCGACCTCGGCAGACCTGGGCCAGTCTGCTCCACCCTCCAGCCCGATACTCATTGTTTTCCTTAAGGATCCTGCCCACCCTGCTGGCTTCAGCCCCCCCCACCTCCCACTGTGAAGCTGTCCTGTCCCAGGCTCCAATGCCACATTGTCACCTACACAACTCGAACCTTGCAGAGTTGGTTGGCACTTCCAAGGCAGCTTTAATAAAACCAAATGCATTTTTCTCCAACAAGTTACCTGGCGATTTCTTCTATTCTACGCTCATGATGGCATATTCTCCGTTATGCTGTCAACCAGAGTTCAGTCATTTTGAACTCCTAACTTCCTCGTGCCCCCATCCCGTGTTTCTACAGCAGGACGTTGGCCTCGTATTTAATATTCCCACTCCACTCCTAGAAACGAGCAAAATGGCCTCCTTGACCATTCACCACTTCCCACAACTGTGTCATCCAAATAGGCTACATTTGCCTTCCTAGAGGCATGTCTCTGATCCTACTGATTGATCCCTTTCCAAAGGCCTGCAGTGCCTGACCTCAGAGAACCCTGGTCATTCATGCCCGGCCTCATCTCCACATTCAGCTGTACCCAGCACACGACAGGTGCTGTGCCAAGCATTTCATACATTCAGGCCTCTCAATGAGCTTGCGCTGTGGTGTGTCCCTGAGGGTTCATGTGCTACAGCAGCAGTTCTCAGCCTGTGGGTCATGGCCTCTTTGGGTGCTGAAGAACACTTTCAGAGGGGTCGCCTAAGACCATCAGAAAACATAGATGTTTACGTTATGATTCATAGCAGCAGCAAGTAATGAAAATAATTTTATGGTTGAGGGTCACCACAGCATGACTGGGAACCGCAGCTCTAGAGGCTTGCTCCCCAGTGCAGCAGTAATAGGAGGCAATGGAACATTGAAGACAGGGCCAGCAGCAGGCATGTCCAGCCTTCTTACACTGCGGCAGACGTGTTCATCTATAATCCTCACACTGGAGACCTCGACAGCCAAGTTACCAGGAAAAAAAATAAATAATCTCACAATGTTGTCAGTGAGCTCATGACTTTCTGTTGGGCTGCATCCGTAGCTGTCCTGGGGCTGTGCTCCAGCTCCAGGGTGGACCTGTCTGTCTAGAAGAATTCAGGTAGGTCATGTGGGATTGGTATCCCTGGAAGAGATTAATGTAAAGGCCCCAGGACTCGGGTCAATTCTCACAGCCTGTGATGTTGCAGAGCAACAGATGTGCCCGCTTCTGCATGTAAACATTTCCCTTCCTGTTTCCCAGACAGAGCCCTGCAAGGCTGCCCAACCTTGGCCTTCAGACTCCAAAACTGCGAGCTGCATAAGCTTTATTCATTGCCCAGCATCCAGCATTTGTTATAACAACAGGGAGCAGACAGGGTTAATGATGCAAGCTCCATGGGAGACTGAGGTAGAAGGGTCAAGACCAGCCTGGGTACATAAGCAGACCCCTCCATCAAAAAAAAAAAAAAAAAAAGAATTAACAGAAAACTGATATACTCTGCAAATGGCTATTATGGCCACCTTCTTGCAGAGGAGAAAAGTAGAATTTGGAATAACTTGCCCAGGGTCTCGGAACCAAATGAGGAAGCTAAGGTATAAGTTTATGACTTTCTAGCTCCCCAGATAAATGCCAGCTGAGGACAAAGAATGTGCTGTACATGGAACCCCCAGAGACAAATCAACAGCCAAGGCTTGTACAGAGGCTTGGAGTAAACGCACTTGCCACACAAGCCAGAAGATCTGAGTTCAATCCCTGGGACCCATATAAAAGACGATACCGTTAAGTTGTCCTGTCCTTCACAGACATGCTGTTGGCACTCACACAGTTGCTCACACACTCAGTATACACACATCATCATCATCACCATCATCGTCATTGTCAAGATCACAAGGCAACCTTGCAGAAGGCTAAGGACAGTCTTTTGTATCCAGATCAGAGGAGCTGGGACTGTCCTTAACTTGGGCACACTCAAAAGCTGTGGGTGGGAGTTATCAAGATCACCAGGGGAAACAATTTGCTCTGAAATTGCAAGTGCAATCTGTTAAGAGGAGGCCTGGGGTGGCTTTCTGTACAGTAGCTGAATGTCAGTAATTCATTACCAGCCACAGGAACTTCAGGTAGTGGAAAACTAAAGGTAAAAATTAAAAGGCTTGGCAGGGCAGTGGTGGTGCATGCCTTTAATCCCAGCACTCGGGAGGCAGAGGCAGGTGGATCTCTGTGAGTTCAAGACCAGTCTGGTCTACAGAATGAGTTCCAGGACAGGCTCCAAAGCTATGGAGAAACCCTGTCTCGAAACCAAAATAAATAAATAAAGATAAAAATAAAAGGCTCAGTAGCCAGGAATGGTGGCTTCTGCCTGTGATTCTACTGTTCAGGAGACAGCAGTGTCACTGTCAGTTTGAGGCCAGCCTTGGCTGCACAGTAAGTGCCCAGGTGGCCTAAAACCCAGTAAGACCCTGTTTGAAAAGAAAAACTGTTTTAATTTACTAATTAGAAGCTCGGTGCCAGGCACAGTGGTATGTGTCTGTTGCCCCAGCACTCAGGAGGTGGAGGCCAGCCCAGACAACAAAGGCAGTGCCAGGCCAGCCTGAAGTATCCTGAGAAACTTGCTCAAACAATAAGATATGGGTGGCATGATGGCTCAGTAGGTGTGGTGGCTTGAAGGAGGATGGCCCCCAGAGGCTCAAATATTCTAATGCTTAGTCATGAGGGAATAGAACTGTTTGGGAAGGATTAGCAGGTGTGGTCTTGTGGTGGAGGTGTGTCACTGGGTGAGCATTCAGGTTTCTTTTTGTTGTTGTTGTTTTGTTTTGTTTTTCGAGACAGGGTTTCTCTGTGCAGCCCTGGCTGTCCTGGAACTCACTCTATAAATCAGGCTGACCTTGAACTGAGAGATCCGCCTGCCTCTGTCTCCCCAGTGCTGGGATTAAAGGTGGGCGCCACCACTGCCTGGCTGAGCATTGAGGTTTCAAAAGCCTATAGGCCCAGTCTCTCTTTCTGCCGGTAGACCAGGATGTAAGTAAGCTCTCAGCTAGTGCTCCAGTGCCCTGCCTGTCTGCTCCCCGCCATCAGGATAGCGAGCTAAGCCTCTAAAGCATAAGCAAGCCCCAATTAAATGCTTTCTTTGTGAGAGCTGCCTTGGTCATGGTGACTCTTCACAGCAATGGAAAGGTGACTAAGACAATAAAGGAGCTTGCTGAGCAAACCTGGCAACTTAAATTCAATCCCAGGAACCCACATGAAAATGGAAGGAGAGAACCTGCTCCATGAAGTGATCCTCTGACCTTCAAGAGCAGCGGCACAAGGGTGCACACACATATTAATAATGATGGTGATTAGTAGTAATAATAACGTTAATAATAAATTTTAAATAAATAAAGCTTTGAAACACAATGTGGAACCCTGGGTTGCATCCTAGAGCAGAAAAAAAAAGGACATTAGTGGAACAATTGGTGAAATCTGGAGCCTGCAGTTTAGTTCATGTGTTGCACTGACATGACCGAGTTAGGATTGATCCATGATTGTGTAAGATGTCAACATTGGTGGAAAGCTGAGGAAATGAGGAAGAACTCTCAGTTTTGCAACTTTCTTGTAAGCCTAGAATGATTTCATAATAAATATTAGAGAGTGGCTTTCTCCTTAATGTCATTAGCACTCCTTTTTCTGTTCCTAAAAAGCTGTGTAGCCATAAGCAAGTGACTTCATCTTGCTGGGTCCCAGTTTCTCACCTATTTAACAACAAAACCAAAAACAGGCAGGATGGTGGTGATGCACGCCTTTGATCCTGGCACTCGGGAGACAGAGGCAGGCAGATCACTGTGAGCTCCAGGCCAGCCTGATCTACAAAGCTACACAGAGAAACCCTGTCTCAAATAAATAAATAAATAAATAAATAAATAAATAAATAATGAAGCTGGCAGATCTCTGAGTTCAAGGCCAGCCGGATTTATAGAGTGAGTTAGTTCCAGGACAGCCAGGACTACTCAGAGAAACCCTGACTTGAAAAAGCAAATAAATAAATGAAATGACAGGCATGTGATGGACACACGCATAAGTCTGTTACCTAGGAGGTTGACATGGGAGGCCAGACCGGGCCACAGAGGTAGGTTCTCATCCTCAGCCAGCAGGATGGTTTAATGGGTAAAGACCTTGTTGTTCAGGCCTAATGGCCTGAGTTCAATCCCAGAACAAACACAAGAGTACAGGAAGTGAGCAAACTTTACAAGGTCGCCCTGACCTCCACAAGCAAAACCATGGGAGCTAGACCCTGTGCACATATTCATTAAAGAAATAATGAGGCAGGAGCAGCGGCTTGGAGGTTAAGAATGCACACTGCTCCTGCAGAGGACCGAGATTCCATTCCCAGCCTCCACACAGTAGCTCTCAACCCTCCCTAACACCAGCTACAAGGGATCAGCTGGCCTCTTCTGGCATCTGCAGACAGGCATGTACAAGACACACACATTCATACATTCAGGGATAACTTTTACACATAAAATAAAACTCTTTTAAAATAAAATTAATATTGCGTTAAAAAAGAAAACCTCGAAAGCTCAGTTTTTGTAGAAGGAAAACAATCGAGAAAGTTTCCAGTTGCTACGCCCCCACTCCCCACTTTGACACTCACTGCCCCTCCTCACACCCCACTCTGACACTCAGTGTCCCCCTCACCAACACTCTGACACTCAGTGTTCCCCTCACCCACTCTGACACTCAGTGTCCCCCTCACCCCCACTCTGACGCTCAGTGTCCTCACCCCACTCTGACACTCAGTGTCCCCCTCACCAACACTCGGACACTCAGTGTTCCCCTCACCCACTCTGACACTCAGTGTTCCCCTCACCCCCACTCTGACACTCAGTGTCCCCCTCACCCCCACTCTGACACTCAGTGTCCCACCTCACCCCCACTCTGACACTCAGTGT
>NC_048597.1:3485992-3518432 GCF_003668045.3 Cricetulus griseus | reverse complement strand
ACTCTGACACTCAGTGTCCTCACCCCCACTCTGACACTCAGTGTCCCCCTCACCCCCACTCTGACACTCAGTGTCCCCCTTACCCCCGTACCCCTGCCTGTACCGGTAGGTGCTCAACAGAAGTTTCTGGAACTAAAACTCCATTTCTTTTTTCAGGGAGACACACCTGGCGTCTCTTTTGCCTACTTGGCTACTAGAAAGCGAAATGCTCACACAAGTTTCTACACTGAGAGGAAATCGGGCTCCCCCAGAAGGGGTCCTTTCGGGCAGAACATAAACAGAGGTGAGCACCTGGGCGGAGGAGGGCGGCCGCATCCCAACAATCAGAGGGGCCTTGGGGGTGCGGGGTGAGCAGGACGCACCGCTTCCCGGGGCACCACCCGCCCCGCGCCCACCCTCGGCGTTCTAGGGTTTTCGTGGGTGCGGATGGAGCTGGGGCAGGGCGAGCCCGTCTCCCACTTTCAACAGGGGCGAGCTGTCCCCGGGTTCATACAGCAAACGCCGGCCCGGCCCGGCGGAGAGCAGCTGACTACTGAGAGCCAAGCAGGGAACGAGGTGCAAGGGGTTGTTGAGCCGGCTCCCTGCAGCCGGTGAGGGAAGAAATGATAGTAGCCAGACCCGGTCCAGCAAAGCCAAAGGGCCCCGGCCGTGGAGAAAGTGTTCCTGTCTATAAATAACTCCGCCTGGGGGACAAACAGAAACATCAAAGCCGGGCGCGGGAGCGCAGGCTGGGCGAGCCGGCTCGCTCCTGGGGAGCTGGAAAGGGAGCGCGTCCCCCGCCGGAGCCGCCGTCAGCGGGCAGCGCGTACCTCCGGGGCCCGGGCGTCCACGGCCCCTCCCGGGTGCTCCTGGCCCGTGACACCCGCAGCTCCGGGAGCCGGTGTCAAGCGGCGAGACGCACGGGAGTGGGGCGGCGTCTTCACCAACCACCGCGCAGACGGAGGCCTCGTGAGCAGCAAAGGGCCAGATCCCCGCAGCCCCAGGGCCTGGCCACACCCCAGCCAGGCTCAGGCGGCGCCAGGGGTACCGCTGGCCACTCTCCGCTGAGACTCCGGACACCACCAGGGCCCCCTGCCCGCAGGGTCGCTCTCAGAAGTGTGGCCTGCCCCCCAGCAGGGCGAAGAGCCCCCGCTTGTCCCTTAGGACTGCTGCCCTCAGTGGTCAAGATGCCACCTGGCTGTGGAAGCCTGCGGCGCCGCACTGACGCTAATGGGTGGGTGAACACCTGAGCCTGTGCAGTGGCTGAGAACTCTCTGCGGGAGGACACCGGGAACACAATAAACCCCGTGAGAGAGAAGATTGCAACCCAGCCCCTCAGAGAAGGTACTCCTCCCTCCTCTCAGTAGGGGAGGAGATGCTGGGATCTTAACACTTACTCTCCACCTTCCCCTTCTCACCCCAAGTAAGGATGGGGAGGCCTGAGAGGGTCCTGATTTTGACCTCAGAACCCCGTTTCCGTTATTTTCAGGTCAAGAGTTTCAAGAAGTTCCCCAGCCCTTGTTTCCAGACTCCAGAACTGTGTGTTACCCCACTACTACTGCTGGGCATTGGACCTAGAGTCTCAGGCACCCTAGGGACGCAGCTGCTGCTGCTACAACCTCGCTTCTCTCTCTCTCTCTCTCTCTCTCTCTCTCTCTCTCTCTTTCTCTCTCTCTTTCTCTCTCTCTCTCTGACACACACACACTCTGTCTCTCTCTGTGTCTCTGTCTCTCTCTGTCTGTCTCTGTCTCTGTTTCTCTGTCTCTTTGTCTCTGTCTCTGTCTCTCTCTTTCTTTGTCTCTCTCCCTGTCTCTGTCTCTCTCTCTGTCTCTGTCTCTCTCTGTCTGTCTCTCTCTGTCTCTGTCTCTCTCTTTCTTTGTCTCTCTCCCTGTCTCTCTCTGTCTCTCTCTGTCTCTGTCTCTCTCTGTCTCTCTGTGTCTCTCTCTCTCTGTCTCTCTCTCTCTCTCTCTCTCTCTCTCTCTCTCTCACACACACACACACACACACACAACACACACACACACACACACACACACGCTCCTTTATGTTATTATTTTTAGACAGGGTCTGAGGTTGGCAAACGTAGCCAGGAACTTTGACTGATCCTCCTGCCTCAGGCTCCGCATTAGCTGAAATTTCAGAACTCTGCAGCCAGACTCTGTCACGACACACCCTTCATTCTGGTATGACACAGATGGGTACCTGACATTGACTGAAACTCTCCCTGGTGGGAATGAGACAAGGAAGCGTGCTGACCTCCAGGGACCCATTTGTGGATGATTTGCACAGTAACCTTGTGCTCCAGGAAAGTCTCTGGGACTCCTGTCCCTGCTGGGTTTGCACCACTAGAGTTCAGAATCAGCATCCTCAAAACACACGCCTTTAGTCCTAGCACTCGGGAGGCAGAGGCAGGTGGATCTCTGTGAGTTCGAGGCCAGCCTGGTCTACAGAGCGAGTGCCAGGATAGGCTCCAAAGCCACAGAGAGAAACCGTGTCTCAAAAAACAAAAAAACACACAGTTCTCGGTGACTACAATTGTCCTCCACCCTCCGGCTCTGCGGTTTGTTCAACCCTTCTCCAGCACTTGTAGGTCTCTCCCCAGCGCCTGCTCACACGGTACTGAAGAGACTGTCCTCCTCACACCCACTTAGAGTGCACCTCATTAATGCCAATGGTTCTGTGTGAGTGCGCAACAGTGCAGACACTGGAGACCAGTGCCTGGGGAGGAGAGTGGAGTATGGTGTGGGGAGGACTCTAGGGAGGAGAGTGGAGTATGGTGAGGGGAGGACTCTGGGAAGGAGAGTGGAGTATGGTGTGGGGAGGACTCTGGGGAGGAGAGTGGAGTATGGTGTGGGGAGGACTCTGGGAAGGAGAGTGGAGTATGGTGAGGGGAGGACTCTGGGGAGAAGAGTGGAGTATGGTGTGGGGAGGACTCTAGGAAGGAGAGTGGAGTATGGTGAGGGGAGGACTCTAGGAAGGAGAGTGGAGGATGGTGTGGGGAGGACTCTAGGAAGGAGAGTGGAGTATGGTGATGGGGAGGGGAGGACTCTGGGGAGGAGAGTGGAGTATGGTGAGGGGAGGACTCTGGGGAGGAGAGTGGAGTATGGTGTGGGGAGGACTCTGGGGAGGAGAGTGGAGTATGGTGTGGGGAGGACTCTGGGAAGGAGAGTGGAGTATGGTGAGGGGAGGACTCTGGGGAGAAGAGTGGAGTATGGTGTGGGGAGGACTCTAGGAAGGAGAGTGGAGTATGGTGATGGGGAGGGGAGGACTCTGGGGAGGAGAGTGGAGTATGGTGTGGGGAGGACTCTGGGGAGGAGAGTGGAGGATGGTGTGGGGAGGACTCTGGGGAGGGAGGTCTAGCTGCAGAGGGATGAACGGTGGCGCTGAGGAGGAGATGGGGAACAGGAGACTAACACTGAGGATCTTTGGGAAATCCCAATGGAAACATTACTTCATGTGTATTCACTACTTCCCTGTTGCTGTGATAACATCATGTCTCCACTGCCAGCACAAAGCAATGGTGAACAGGAAGTGGGGTGACGCTATGAAGTCTCAAAGCCCGTCCTCCCCAGTGGCACACTTCCTCCAGCAAGAGCACACTTTCTAAACCCCCAAAACAGCGCCACCATTGGGTACCACATGTTCAAATACATGAGCCAATGAGGGACATTTCTCAAACTGCCACGGTGTGTGTGTGTGTGTGTGTGTGTGTGTGTGTCTGTTCCCCCTTAAGCCATAAATTAAAACCCCAGTATCAGATATGGGACACCTCCCTTTGAGTTGTTGGTCAGAAGCATTTTAGAACCCCCCAAAATAATACAAGCTATTGCTGTTGTTCTTGTTGACCCTGAGCACTCGACGGTAAAATCCTATTGCTGAAGAAGACACTCATAGTGGTCACCAGACATGGAGAAATCCAGTTAGTATCGACCAGTAAGTTTCTTCCTGCTAGCTAGCGTTCATCGTGCTGGAAGGTACTATGTTGGCTGTGGTGATATTTTGTTTATGATCTAACAAATAAAGTTTGCCTGAAGATCAGAGTGCAGAGCTAGCCACACTAGTTAGCCATAGAGGCCAGGCAATGGTGATACACATTTTTAATCCCAGTACTTGGGAGTCACACAGCTTTAATCTCAGCACTAGGGAGGTGGAGACAGGAAGAGATATGGGCTGAGCAGAGAGAGGAATATCAGATGGGAGGAGACAGGAGCTCATTGCAGTCTAAGGATGCAGTCTGAGGACAGGATCACCCCTTTGGTCTGAGCAGTGGTAGAGGTAAGAACTCTAGTGGCTGGCTGCTCTGCTTCTCTGATCCTTCCGCTTTCACCCGATAGCTGACTCCAAGTTTATTATTAAGACCAAAGAGAATCCGTGTTATAGTAGGCTGCATAGGGGAAATTCACAATAATCATCCAAGGTTAGAACCCTGTCATCGGTAATGATGAGCAGCATGGCAAGATCAGCCCATGCATGAACTGTTGGCTCAAATGCTATGGAGCTAATTAACTAATAACTTTATGATTGGATTTCAGCCACTCTCCACAGGAGGAAATCCATGCCTGGTACTGTGGATCTGGCCACAAAGCCACTGTTGAGAGCTCACAAGCCCCAGGAGTGAAGCTCTTGCTGTTATTCTGCTGAACGGAAATAGCATCAAAATACCCTCCAAATTCTTAATCTACACCCATGGATTAGAGCAGCTCCCAGATCTCAGAGAAGCTTCCTTGTGCAGTGCACAGCAATTAATACCAAATTCACAAGTGGTCTCATGCAGAGAGTAAGTGCAGTGGAAAGCTCTGCCTACATACATACATACATACACACACACACACACACACACACACACACACACACACTGAAGTGTAATTACAATTAAATACAATTAAGATTGCAATAAAACACCTGCAAGGAGCCGGAAAGTTGGTTCAGCAGTTAAAGGCACTGCCTGTTCAATTCCCAACGCCCACATGGTGGCTCACAACCATGTAGCTCCAGTTCCAGGGCTTCTTCTGGCCTCTGCAGGCTCACAAGTGGTGCAGAGACATATATGTAGGCAAAACACCAAAACACATAAAATAAATCTTTGAAAAGCAAATAAGCAGCAGTGACTGCCACAGCTCTCCAAGCAGACCTGGAGTACTTGGAAGTGGCCACCAATAAACGTGACATAGCTTTAGAATTTATTGTTATTCATACATTGTGACATTGTGGAAAGACGAATGTGCATGTTTCTAACATCACACACTCACACGAAGAGAGCACTAAACTCTTCCAAGTACTGGCATTGACCCACATTCCCATTATCAGTGATTTTCATTTTCAACTCACTATCTTTAGGTCTTTTTCCACCCCTTCGGACTTTAGACGTCTACTGATTTACACAGCTGCTTTGGAGACTGATGAATCTGCACACAAAGCTCCACACTGTGGTGCTTGGGAAAATCTCCTCGTGGCAATGCACCAGCTAATTACAAACACCTCATTGTCCAAGCTCTAAATTTAGGTCAGGGCAGGCCCTAGGATAATGGCAGGACTTTATTAACCTGAAGAGTCTGATGTAAGTCGGGGGTGGGGCCTTCCTAGTAATTAAAGTCCCCTTTGCACAAAGCACAAACCTGTGTACAAAGAGGACAGCTTTGTGCGGTACAGGGAGCACGGCTATATGCGGTACAGGGAGCACGGCTATGTGAGTGCTCTGCTCCAATGTTTCTAACCATCTTGTGATGGATGATGGTCTTCTGTATGTTTCTCTTATTGGTTAATGAATAAAACACTGATTGGCCAGGAGAGGCAGGAATATAGGCAGGGCTAGGAGAAGTAGAGAATGCTGGGGAGAGGGGAGCGAGGCACCAGGAGTCGCCATGTAGACACTGGGAAGAAAGGGCACGCCAGGCACTCTCTGGTAAGATAAGGCCATGTAGAAATACATAGATTAGTAGTTATGGGTTAATAGTTAAGACAGAGCTAGCCAATAAGAAGCCCTAGCCATCAGCCAACAGTTTATAAATTAATATATGTCTCCGTGTGTTTATTTGGGGCTGAAGCAGCGGCTATGGGACCAGGCTGGAAAGAAACTCCAGCTACCATCTTGCATTTAAATCAGCACGATGAAAGCTAGCTAGCAGGAGTAAACTTACTGGTCGATACTAATTGGATTTCTCCATGTCTGATGACCACTGAGTGTCTTCTTCAGCAATAGGATCTTACCATTGAGTGCTCAGGGTCAATCAAGAACAGCAATAGCTTGTATTATTTTGGGGGGTTCTAAAATGCTTCTGACCAACAACTGGAAAGAAACTCCAGCTACCATCTTGCATTTAAATCAGCCCTTCTCATTACAGACTATAACATTCACACTTCTGTATTTGGTATTCATAATCTAGGCATTTACCTTAGAAATGGTAACAAAGGAAGGAGAGTAATATTTTATTGGGTTTTCAAGAGTGTTTCTCTGCAGCTTTGGCTGTCCTGGAACTCACTTTGTAGACCAGGCTGGCCTTGAACTCAGAGATCTGCCTGCCTCTGCCTCCTGAGTGCTGGGATTAAAGGCGTGTCCCACCACTGCCCGAAGAGAAATTTTCTAAGTTGGGCGTTTTTAAGTGTTCAACACTGGGAACTTATTCTGCAGATGTTGGTGCAGAATAGTGCCCAACAGTTTCTTTCCAGATAATTCGAGATTAAACTGCAGAGATCACGACCCATCATCCACAAGCGTTTTCGGGGCGTATTTCCTAAGAACGCTCCTCTTTCTCAATCATGTTGCAGTAACTGAATTCAGATAACATTGCCCCACAGCTAACATCTGCCAGCTATAAGATTTTTCCCAAGAGTATCAGATTGTATCTGCTGTGGTTTGGATGTGTCTCCCAACCACCAAGTCGTGTTGTTAATTCTCTCTTGGGCCTTAGGAGGAACATGGGACTGAAGGGGAGGAGTGTTAGGTCATGAAGACTGTAATGAAGGTCATGAAACCATGTGTTTCATGAATGGTTTCAGGCAGGTCTCAGGGGAGCTGTGCTAGTTCTCCTGGAGGTAGCTTTTCTATACAGTGACCTTTCTCCACCATATGATGACATCTCCGCTGTATGATGACATCTTGGGTTATACATTTTGGGCACCATGCTATCAGCTCACTGGTAATGCTGACTTTGATCATACTGTGCAGGTGTATCCATACATTCCTTTTTAATCTCTATAAAAAATTATCTGTGGGGTAACACTCCGAAACAGTGATATTCTTTATTCCTCAACTACCTTTTTCACCCAACAGATTGTCACACCTGAGATTTATTTGCCAGGACTGTCACTGAGCTCTTCCTTGAGCGTTCTGTTGTATACATTTGTTCTTCTCAAGTCAGAAATGTACCTTGTACCTTGTTCATCTGTTTCATTTTAATTTCCCTTTGCTTTTCACCTTCACCCATGAGTGGTGGACTTGGCTTTCTTTTTCCATTCTAGTAGGGGGTGGCAGCTGAGGCACGAGGGTGTGTCTGCACAGGGGACACTGAGGCACGAGGGTATGTCAGCACATAGGTGCACATGCATGTGGAAGCCAATCTTCAATCATCCTTCTGCCTTACTCATTGAGGCAGGATCTCTCAATCAAACCCAGAGCTCAATGATATGGCTGGAGACCCCCTACCCCTGGCTTCTGAGGCTGGAGTGAGCAGCCGCTTCACCCACAAGGGGCTTTCATGTAGGATCTGCGGCTCTCAACTCCAGTTCTCACCCTTAACCTCCAAACCATTCCCCAGCCCCGAGTCTTTTGTGCTCAGGGTTATTATTCAGTATCGCCACTATTCAGTCTCATTCCCAGGCTGCACCAGGCTTGACAACTGAAAAAGCTCCATTGCGCTTCTGGACTCTCTCCATCAGTTCTTTGGGCAGCTCTGTGCTTTCTGGCAGGAGCCATTCCTGGCTCATCTAACTCTCCCTGAAGGAGGCCTTTCTCCAAGGACCTCTGCTCCTTTTCACAGACAGTGATATTTAAAAACCAAGACATGGACCCAGGTAATGTCCTTTGCTATGGGTGGCCCTGTTCCCAGGCTCATAGAACTAGTTGCTTAAAAATAAACCCAAATGGACCGGGCAGTGGTGGTGCATGGCTTTAATCCCAGCACTTGGCGGGCAAAGGCAGATGGATCTCTGTGAGTTTGAGGCCAGTCTGCTGGTCTACAAAGTGAGTTCCAGGACAGCCAGGGATGTTACACATAGAAATCCTGTCTTGAAGAGAAAAAAAAAAAGCAAAACAAAATAAACAGACAACATTTTCATTTCAATCCACGGGGTCCCCCTCTTCTCCCAACCCTGGTTCCCAACACTATCATTCAACTTAATGGTTTACTTAAACCTGCAACACACACACACACACACACACACACACACACACACACACACACACAGAGAGAGAGAGAGAGAAAATTGCCTATTCGGACCATGACCAACAACCAAGGTCAAGACCCCTCTGGGTTTGCTGCCTCGTTTATATCTAGAAGGCTGTGGGCAGAGTCCCTGGGGAAAGCTGCGCCTGTTGAAGATTCTTTGGGCTGACTGGTCAGAACTTCATGACCTCGGAGAGCTGGGAGGATACAGACAAAACGCAAAATTACCTTGGGCTTTTTTAGTCCCCTTAACCACCTTTTACCACATACATGTTCATCCCAGTGTCCTGACGATGGGTGGGACCTTTGGAATGCACTGATCAGCAGATTACCAGCTTCCAGCAGCCCAGCAGCAGAAATTACTGTGGGATAATCTGAAACCTGGAGAGGAGAGCTCTCCACTCTGTAACCTGCCCACCTGAGGTCCCTGGATGGGCTGATTTGTGACTGTCACTTGTCCTGTGACTGTGAGACATCAAGGAACTGCTTCCACAGTGGAAGATGACACTCAGGGATACCGCAATCCATGTGTCCAGGTCCCCCCGTATTTAGCTCTTACTCCCTTTGGGATGAGAGCTGTCCTTGGCATCATAGTACTGACAACCACAAAGGACCCAAGGACAGTCCACTGTCACTTTTGGTGCCCATTGTTTGGGCTGCCTTCTCAAGCAGGAGGGGTGAGGCTTCCTGGAACTCAGCCTCCCTCTGGTTGGGTGCTAGTGCCTTGGTCTCCTGAGCAGGCGGCCGTCCTGGACAGTCTGTTTCTCAGAACCTGAGCAGGCGGCCGTCCTGGACAGTCTGCTTCTCAGAACCTGAGCAGGCGGCCGTCCTGCACAGTCTGTTTCTCAGAACCTGACAGGCGGCCGTCCTGGACAGTCTGTTTCTCAGAACCTGAGCAGGCGGCCGTCCTGGACAGTCTGTTTCTCAGAACCTCTGCAGCACTCTTTGGCCTCCTTCTCTCACATCTGTGCTTGCCCGTGTCCTCCTGCTCAGTGCAACTTTGCTATTTCAGAAATCCCATAAAGACTGAAGAGGCCCTACCCCTTCCACACTGACACCCCACCCTGTCTCACTTCCTTCACTATCATACCCAACACCACTCAAGGTGACTGACATCTATGACACCTTTGCTTCCTGTCCAAAGGGTTTCCCGAGGCACTGCCACTCTCAGATCTAGACATCTATCACAGGGTGTGTGGTGCCTGTTCTGGACACTGCTGGCACCTCACACAAACACTCATCAAATCAAATCAAATCTTTTAAAAAAGGAAATGCAGAATTATCTGGACCTGGTGTCATACGCCTTTAGTTCAGCATTTTGGAGGCAGAGGCAGGTGGATCTATGTGAGTTCAAGGCAAGTCTTGTCTAAATATCAATTAGTTCCAGCCCAGTCAAGGATAAATAGAGACCATGCCCCCTCCCATCCCCTGCAAAAAGGAGAAAGAAGAGGATAAATGAAAGGAAGATAAAATGCAAGTTGTTTTTTTGTTGTTGTTGTTGTTTTTCAAAACAGGGTTTTTGTGTATCCCTGGCTATCTTAGAACTTGATATGTAGACCAGGCTGGCCTCCAACTCTGAGAGCCTCCTGCCTCTGCTTCCTTAGTGCTGGGATTAAAGACGTGTGCACCACCACCACCCAGTGGCAAAAATTTATTTCATTTTCAAATGATGTTTCTTACCTACAAGCAAGGGCATTTGCAAATAAAACATGAAGTTACTTCTACTTTGTTAACTACAAAATCTTTTTTTTAAAGGTGTCTCATGCCTCATCCAGGTTGGCCTCTGCCCTAGTTAGGCTTCTACTGCTGTGAAAAAATGTTCTAACTGTGGTGGTTTGAATCAAAGTGGCCCCCAAAGGCTCATATTTGAATACTTTGTCCCCAGTTGGTAGACTTGTTTGCGGGATGATTAGGTGTGGCCTTTTGGAGAAGGTGTGTCACTGGGGGAGGGCTTTGAGGTTTTAAACGACTGGAAGGATTCCAGTGTTTATTCTTTCTCTGTCTGTCTCTCTGTCTCTGTCTCTGTCTCTGTCTGTCTCTCTGTCTCTGTCTGTCTGTCTGTCGGTCTGTCTGTCTGTCTGTCTGTCCCTCCCCTCCTCATAGCTGTGGATCAGGGTGTGAGCTCTCAGCTGTTTCTTCACTCTGCCATCATAGACTCTAACCCTAAAACACTGTATGCCAAATTAAATGCTTTCCTTTATAACTTACCTTGGTCGTGGTGTTTTATCTCAGCAATAGAAAAATAGCTAAGACAATGACCAAAAGCAACTTGGGGAGCAGAGGGTTTATTTTGGTTTATAATTCTCAAGTCACACTCTATCACTGAAGCAAAGTCAGAACAGCAATTCAAGGCATGAACCTGTAGGCAGAAACTGAAGCAGACACCATGAGAAGAGCTGCTTACTGGCTTGCTCTCTGTGGCTTGCTCAGCCTGCTTTCTTAAAGAACCCAGGACCAGCAGCCCAAGGAAGGCAGCACCCACAGTGAGATGGGCCCGTTCACGTCAATAAATCAAGACGATACCCACAGTTTTGCTCACAGGCCAATCTTATGGGGGCGTTTCTTCAATTAAAATCTCTTCCCAGATGTCTAGGATTGTGTCAAGCAGACAAAACCCAACAAGCACAGCCTCCCACTCCCTGAAGGCCGAGGCTGGGCCTGAACTCCAATCCTCTTGTTCCCACCTCCCAAGTGCTAGGATTATAGGCATGTTCATTTTCCTGGGATTAAATCTGCTAGAGCATGTAAATGTATATCCCTAACTACAACACATTGTTTAACAAAAACCAAAAATAACTAATATTTACACACCTTTGGAGTAGTAGGTGACTACAGCATACTGCAGAAACAAAGACTTCTAACTTCTGGCCAACCTGCTCAAATGGCCAACAGATATCAGAATTGTTTGCCCAACTAATCAGCTACTTTAAAAAGTATTTTAGAACCAGAGAGATGTGTCAGTGATTAAGAGCACTGGCTGCTCTTCTAGAGGACCCGGGGTTTGCTCCCCAGTACCCACACGGCAGCTCACACACCTGTAATTTCAGTTCCCAAGTATCAGGTATGCTCTTCTAACTACCACCGGCACCAGGCACTCAATTTCAAACTCCTAGCTCCCACATAAAAAGCTTGGCATGGCCACACACACACACACACACACACACACACACACACACACACACACACACACACACACACACACACACACACACACACACACACCACACACACACACACACACACACACACACACACACACACACACACACACACACACACACACACACACACACACACACACACACACACACACACACACACACACACACACACACACACACACACACACACACACACACACACACACACACACATCTGTAACCCCAGCAGTGTGTGGGCGGAGGAAAGCAGAGAAAGGAAGACGGCTGGAACTTGCTGGCTGCCAGCCTAGCTCCAGATCAGTGAGAGATCAGTAAGAGACGGTATCTCAAGGGAGTACAGGCACCAGTTCAGTCTCTCTCTCTCTCTCTCTCTCTCTCTCTCTCTCTCTCTCTCTCTCTCTCTCTCCCTGTCTCTCCTCTCTCTGTCTCTCTCCTGTCTCTCCTCTCTGTCTGTCTCTCCTCTCTGTCTCTGTGTCTCCCCTCTCTCTCTGTCTCTCTCTCTCTGCCTCTCTCTCCCTCTGTCTCTCCTCTCTCTCCCTGTCTCTCTCTCTCTCCTCTTTCCCTGTCTCTCCTCTCTCCTCTCTGTCTCTCTCCTCTCCTCTCTCTCTCTCTGTATCTCTCTCTGTGTCTCTGTCTCTCTCTCTGTGTCTCTGTCTCTCTCCTCTCTCTGTCTCTCTCTCCCTTTCTGTCTCTCTCCTCTCTCTGTCTCTCTCTCCCTCTCTGTCTCTCTGTTTCTGTCTCTCTCCTCTCCTCTCTCTCTCTCTCTCTGTATCTCTCTCTCTGTGTGTCTCTGTCTCTCTCTCTCTCTGTGTCTGTCTCTCTCTCTCCTCTCTCTGCCTCTCTCTCCCTTTCTGTCTCTCTCCTCTCTCTCTCTCCTCTCTCTCTCCCTGTCTCTCTCTCCACAGTGGGCGGGGGCGGGAGGGAGCCCCACACTGAAGGCAGAAGGATCCTGAAATGACATAGAGAGCACCAATGCAGATAGTGACCTCACTCTCACTCTCACTGACGCGGTTTTGTTACAAATATTGCTCATCCCGCCCCCTTGCTTTACTTGAACCAGGTGACCGCGCCGTTCACGATCTCATTTTCGAGCATACTCTCTTTCTTTTGGGGAGGCCCTGGGCAAGTCCTCCCCGCAGCTGCATCCCTACCCGGTACAATCTGATGAAGACAAACCCGGGTGACCTATTTTCACCCTTCCCTCCATCCTCCCCTCGGCCTCGGGGCCTCGAGCGCACTCTGCCGTCAGGGGGCTTTTTCTTCTGCACGACAACGGGTGCCGCACTGCGGACTCATCCAGCCAACCGCAGACGTGCGTGCGTGCCGATGTGCGTGCGTGCCGATGTGCGTGCGTGCGTGCGTGCGTGCGTGCGTGCGCGCTGGCGCCGGCTAGGTGCGAGCTTCACCCCTGCAGGCAGGCGACTGCGCTGGGCAGCCGGGTCCACGCACGCGCTTAGCAACGGGGCTGACGCACGACGCCAGCACACGAAGCGTCACCAACGTCCCCCTGGCGGGAGCCACGCCCCCCGCCGACGCCCGTGCCAGCTCTCACTGACTGGGCCCGGCCTCCACGCTTTACCCAGTGTCTCCGACATCAGCAGAGCTTCCTCCCCCGCGACGCCGCGACTCTCCCCGCTTCCGGGAGGGCGGGCGGCCGCGCACGCGCGGTGGTGGCGGAGCGAAGGTCCCCGGATGCGGCCCACCGGAAGCCCCGCCCGCGGCGCGCTGGAGCCATATTCCGCAGTGCGGTGGGCGGCGGCCCCGGGCTCCGCGCGTGGCTGCCGGGCCCGGGCGACATCCCGGCCAGGCTCCGCCCGCCCGTCGAAGACGGCCTCGGCCCTCCCGCCGAGAGTCCCACGACAGCCGCCCCGCGCGTGCTTCGACCCCCCGCCTACCTCGACGTCCGCGCTCGCCGGGCGACACTGCGCCCATACCGGTCGGCGCGCTGCGGTACCCGCTGCGCCCCCTGGGCGCCTGCTGCGAGCAGCGCGCGGCCACGGACGTGCGCACTGAGCGCCTCGGCATCGCGCCACCGCTTGCAGCGCCCCGCGGTGCACCCCGCCGCAGTCCTGACGTCCGCCATGCACCCCCAGCCTGGACGCCGCCCATGCACCCCCGCAGCCCTGACGCCCGCCATATGCACCCCCCAAGGCCCTGACGCCCCAGCACCCCGCAGCCTGAACGTCCCGCCATGCACCCCCGCAGCCTGACCCCGACCATTGCACCCCCGCCAGCTGACGCCCGCCACTGCACCCCCGCAACCTCTGACGCCCGCCACATGGCACCCCCGCAGCCTGGACGCCCGCCATGCACCCCCGCAGGCCTGACGCCCGCCAGCACCCCCGCAGCCTGAACCCCGCATTGGCACCCGCAGCCTGACGCCCTCCATGCACCCGCAGCCTGGGACGCCCCCACTGCACCCCCGCAGCCTGACGCCCCCATGCAAGCCATGCACGCGCCCAGCCACGCCACCCCCGCGCTGACGCCCGCCATGCACCCCCCGCCCCGCCATGCACCCCCGCAGCCTGACACCCGCCATGCACCCCGCAGCCGCAGCCTGGCCCCGTAGTGCCCCGTACCCCTCGGAGCCAGGCTGGCCATTCGGCTGCACCGTTTGCCCACGGGTACCCTTCCTGCTGCGTCTTTTTCCAGCACCAGAAGACAGTTGCTCAGTTTCCCCATACAGCATCTAGCAGTTGCGGTTGAAAGTCTGCCCCACTGGAGATGGCAGCCCCAAGTGGGTGTCTAAGCTACCCCCATTTCTGCCCATCCGGTCGGACTTTGTGATGCACAAATGAGACGCCCACCCCCACCTCCAGCCGTAAGCGGCTTCCCTAAAACTGTGCATTCCTGAACACATCACCCCTTTCCGCCTGAGGAATTTTCCAAAACCCCAGATGTGTAGGTATATAAAGCAGTTAACACAAACCAAACATTTACTAGCTGTAAATTGCAAGGTAATTATTTGGCGTGCTTGTAATTTTGTCATTTATTAAAGATGACAGCAATTCTGCACACTAGTGTGCTTGGTTTTTACATAGAGTAAATACTGACTGAATATTTGAGACTATGGAACAGAGAGTATCGTAGGAGTTAGGTTTCTACTGCTGTGATAGAGCCCATCGCCAGAAGCAACATGAGGAAAGGGATGAGGAGGAGGCCAGCATGGCATGGGAAGTGCTTGCTGGCTAGCTCTCCTTGGCTTGCTCCAATAGCTTTCTTAACCCAGGGTCACTTGCCCAAATGGAGTACAACCATAGCACAGACACCATGAGTCAAGGAAATACCCCAGGAACTTGCCTAAAGCAATCTTCTCCTGTTTGTGTTTTTTAAGATAGACTCTAGCTCTGGCTGGCCTGGAACTCCCTATGAAGACTGACTTGACTTGAACTCATGGGAACCCTGCCTCTACCTACCCAGTGCTGGGACTGCCCTTCCCACTCCACAAGCCAGTCTTGTGGAGCCATTTTGTAAATTGTTTTCTCTTGCCAGAGGAACCTGTCTTGTGTCAAGTTGACATGAAAACTAGTCAACTGTTTTGAAAATCAAAACATTCTGACACAATACAAACCAAAGCTGTACATACCGATCTGGTACAAGCTGAGAATGACATTAGGAAAATATTGAACGTTTTTGTTTTCTGTAGTCAAATCATGAAGTTTCTCTAAGAGCAGAGCACTTTGTGCACAATTAAAACACTAAGTTGGTACACAGCCATCCAGGGTGCCAAGCACACAAGCGTGTCAGAGCCAAGGCTGCAGTGAAGTCCCGACACAACACAAGCAAGTGCTGCCAGACTCACGCATTTGATTTGGGGTTAATTTTTCATTGTTCAGAAACCTTTTACTGTGGTCTTTAAGGCCCAGGATGACTTGGTACACACCTGCTGCTTGGCTGCACTGCTGCCATGCCACAGCTTAGCGGAGACCAACCAGAAAGTAGGTCTGAAGTTTCAGTTTTCCCTGGGGCAACACCTGACCACAAGCTGAGGCCACCTGGACACCACACGGGGAGAAAGTACCGAGGAAATACCTAACATTCCAACCATTGTAGACAGGATCACCAGATGTCCCTTAGCCCAGGGCACACCCATCCGCTTTCACCAGGACACCCCCTAGACAAATGTCAGCCAGTCAGGGTCTTGAACCCTGAAATCTCCTAACCACCAACCTCTACTGTGACAAAAATCCTACCCCAACTTTCTTGGCACTCTCTGCTCCCAACAGGACTTTGTCAGACAGACAGAGAATCTAAGCTTAAGCCTGAATTAATGCTCTTTGCTTTTACATATGGGATTCAGTCTTCTCATTGGTTTATAGGGGACTCTGAGATCTTGGCATAACATTGCCAAGTTTTTAGAGACCAGCACATACGGGTTTGTGTGTCCAACTGCATGGGTTTTAGTTGATTCCAGAAATAGTCAAGTTGACAGTTAAGATTAGCTATGATAGTTTGAGCCCAGGAGTTCAAGGCTAGGCAGGTCAACATAATAAGAACTTCTCTCCAATTGGGGCTGGGAAGCCAGGTGTGGTGGCGCACGCCTTTAATCCCAGTCCGTGGGAGGCAGAGGCACGCAGATCTGTAGATTCCAGGCCAGCCTGATCTGTGCAGAGTTGCAGGCCAGCCTGGTCTGTGCAGAGTTGCAGGCCAGCCAGAACTCCAAGATGAAACCCTGTCTCAACTGGGAGATGGGCAGATGACTCCGTGGTTAAGGGAACTCACTGCTCAACCATTAGGGCCCAGTTCAGATTCTAGTGCTCACCAGGAGTAGCTCACAAACACCTATAACTCCAGCTGCAAGAGATCTGAGATACTCTTTCGGTCTCTGGAACAAGTCACACACATGTGCACACAGTCTCACATAGACACATTTATAGAACACATACACATAAATAAAATAAAAATAATTTTTAGATGTAAATTAATTAAATGAGTCTGGATGGGGGCTGCTCAGAGGTTAGACACTTGCGTGGCATGCATGAGGTCTGGGCCCAGGTCCTAGCTCTGCAAAAAAAAAAAAAAAAAAAAAAAAAAAAAAGTGTAAAAGAACGTTGCAGTTGAGTTTTCCAAGCTTCCCATTGCTCTCTGGAGCAGCGTATGGACCCCACCCACAGGTCCTCATTGGTAACATCCTCTGCCTCCAGCAGGTATCTACTGAGCATCGCATCTTACAAGGCCCGCTAGATTTCTTGTCTCTTCATATCTGCCCTGGTTTTCCTCTGACTGTAGCATGTTCAGCTTGATGCAGAATAATGAATGACTGTGCTTCCCAGCAAATGAGTGTGGCCATGTGACCAGGCTGGCACCAGGACATAAGCAATTTGAGTCATCCTCCCAAAATTCGTGTTAAAGCCTAATTCTCAGTGTAGTCACAGGAGGCACCAGGGTCTCTGGGAGTAGTTATTTCATGGGGATGAAGCATCCTCAATAAGGCTGGTGCCTGTGTGGTTAATTTGATTGGTAACTCCACAGAATGTAGAGTCACTAGGAGACAAACCTTTGGACCAACTGTGGGGGAACTTCAAGATCCGGCTAACTGAGATGGGAAGACTGCCTCAGATGCAGGTGAGCCATTCCACAGACTGGGATCCAGGGCTGAATAGAGGAAGAAAAAGAACTCATCACAGGCATTCACCTCTCTCTGCCCCCTGACTGCGACCTGCTACTCTCTCCTGCTGCCCTGATTTCCTCACCACAAGGGAATGTACTTCTTATGGTAAGTCAAAGTATAAAAGCTCCTTCCTTTTGTGGCTTTCATCAAGCACTGGATCACAGAAACAAGAAAAGAGACCGGTACTGCCCCCCATCGGAGAAGCCCCTGGGATTGCCTACCTTTCTCCATCAAAATGAGAGCTAATGGCTACGACCAAGCTCTCATCAGATACGGAATCCAACAGCCCCTCGATCTCGGAATTCCCAGCCTTTACAATTAAGAGAGTAAATTCTAGACCATAAACCACCCAGTATTCAGTGCTGAAACAGAGTGAGCACAGACTCCCCTGCCCCCCCCACACACACAACCCAGATTGCTTCTTGGAACAGAGACACAGGGAAACGCCACCTTGGGTCACGAGGACAGTAGCTGCACCTTCCAAAGACAGCGTCACAAGACAGAAGGGACCTGCAGCCCTGCATGGCCTATCGAATTGAGCCTCCTGGCTACCTGTAGAATGCTCCCTAGACTTCTCTCTGATGTAGGTCACTGTGTTTGTGATCTGAGGGCAACCAAACTCACCCATGTGCAACACAGACTTTTCTGAGCTCTGGGGACATAAGGGGAATAAAGAGGTTATACCCTACATAGGAAGATAAGCACTTGTTCATTTAAGAGGCATTTACGGAGTGTCTGTTGCGCACCGGACATTGTCCTAGCAACATGTAGCCACTGGCGACACCAGGCCTGGGCTAGGAGTGAGTGTCACTACTCCATAGGGAAGGGTGATATGCTGGGTGAGTTTACTTGTTTCGGTTCCAAGGCTTGCCTGGAACTTGCTGTGTTGCTGAGGACGACCTTGGCTCCCAATCGTCCTGCCTTTCTCTCCTGAGTCCTGGGATTATAGGTGTCTGCCTTAATTTCATTTTATTTCAAAGGTTAGAACGTCCATGTTCATAACATCTCTAAGAGTCGTGAACACCTCTGAGGACGCTCGTTCCTCCCTCCCTCCTTGTTCTCCGTGCATCTTCAGAGCCATCAAAATGCGTGCACAGCTGTCTGTCTGTATCCTCAGGGGAGTGGCTCTAGGACCCTTTGTAGATTCCAGATCTTACATACAGGGATAAGATGCTGAGCACTGTGTTAGCTAGTGGTTTAGAGAGAACACTCTGCTGGGTGGGTACTAAACCATCAAATTGTGGGCCTATAAGGGAGGGGACCACAGGGAGGCAACAGGAAGATGTCACCGTGCTCAATGACACCACCTGCACCCTTGAGAGAGTGTTAGGATAGCAAATTTTAACTTACATACACTTTTTAAAGAAATAATGTCACATAAACCATTCTAACCTAAAATGTATCTCTTATTCTCATGGAAGAAATACACTATTTTTGTTTCAATTTAAGAAAATTATGAGGGCTGAGAAGGTGCCTGCCAGGAAGCCTGGCAACCTCAGTTCACTCTCAGGAATCCACACCCAGATGACTGATCCCCAAAGCTGCCACCTGCCTCCACAAGCATTGTGACATGGACGCAAACCCACCTTGTAAATAAAGAAATGTAGTTAAAAATTATTTTAAATCTTGAACTCAGGGTGTCGCTCAGCGGTAGAGCACTTGCTAGCCTGTATGAGGCCTTGAGTTTGATTCTCAACAGTGAAAGAAAGAATAATTAATAAAGTAATAATAATAATAAAAACATGACGAGTAATAATGGCACCACTTCCAAAACAGCTTCCAGAGCTGTGCAAGACTCTGAAGAGCAGGTAACAGGAAGTGAGGCTGAACCAGACAGAAGGAAAGGAAGTTATCGCTTCCCTGCTTGTCTTCCACACTGTTTATGTAAAAATACTCCACCCTCTTGGATGTTTTGACTTTGGCATCCTCCTCAGAGACCTGCCGGAAGCCCTCTGATGGACAACTTTACTCTTTGTCTCTAAGATCTCACCAGAGGTCAGTATCTGAGCAAGAGTTTGCAGTTAAAGACAAGAGAGCACGAAATAGGATCTCCATGTGTTTCCTACTTCGTCACCTGAGATAGGGTGTGGTTTCCATAGATTACAAGGCAAGGGTCCCATGAACTTTCTGTCTCTTCTGCCCAATGGCTTCCTCATGTATAAAGACCTGCCCTGGGAAGTTGTTATTCTCGGATACTCTGTAACCCAAAAAGCCTTTACACTCTCAATGACTTTAAGTGTAGATTGTTTTTGCTGTGGCAACCTACCACTGAGATATGCCCCAGCCACTGTCTGCATTTTAATCCCTGTGTCTATAGAGTGAACTAAAAAACAACCAAGAAAGACAGAAAAGAGTTGCTAGATCACCGGATGCTCTGACAAAGAACCCAGGTTCCCAGCCCTCACAGGGGGATCGCGATCCCTACATCTCCATTTCCAGGAACTCGACACCCTCTTCTGCCTCAGTGGGACCAGTCATGCATATAAAATAAAATAACCCCTCATCAAGGAACCTCTTTGCAACAGATGGAATCCACAATCACTCAAAATACAGAGCTGCGCCCAGCTAAGTGGCATATCTGCAACCCAAGCCCTGCACCTAAGGCTCGGGGTGTTTTCAAAAGGAGTGGAAGCAGCAGGAGTTTGCTGTGAGATTGTTTCCTCTAGAAATGTCAGAAGTCACACCCGTGAAGTCTCACCCACATGACTGTCTAAAGATGACCTGAACAAGGATGACACCAGTAGATATGCTAAGTTGGATGGGGGCAGTGTAACTTCAAAATTAAAAGACCCAGAGGCTGATATTGGGGTTCAAGCTTCAAGCTGGAGATCAGAAAAGCAAAGCAGCGGGCCGCTAGCTCTCACCTCTACCTCAGACTGAAAGGCGATCCTGGCTCTGCCAAACCTCAGACTGCAATCCCAGACTGCGATGCTCTCCTCAAACTGTCTGGAAAATCCTGAGACTGACTACTGAAGCCCCTGCTTTATATATATATATATATATATATTATATAAATATATATATTTCTCTAGTGCTGGGATTAAAGGCTTGAGCTCTGTTTCTCTTTTAGACTGATTCAATTCTCGTGTAGCCCTGGGTGGCCTTGAACTCAGAGAGCTCCATCTGCCTTTGTCTCCTGAGTCCTGGGATTAAAGGTATGTGCCATTGCTGCCTGATCTCTATAGCTTGAGGCTAACTTCGCTTTCTGAATCCTCAGGCAAGCTTTAATAAATCATAAATAATATATACAGAGAATGGAACTCATGAGGCCTCCACCCTAGACAAAGAACAGAACAGGGAACTAAGGGATACTGAGAGGGAAATAAATAGTTTTCCCTAGGGAAGAACACACCAATTGGTTATCTAATACCAAGTGGTCAGCCCTGAAAACATGCAAATAAATAATAACATTTATAAATATTGAACAGGTTACATTTATGTGTGTGTTTCACAATTAAAAATAAAAAAGTTGGCCCGGAGGTTGTGTCGATGCACGCCTTTAAACCCAGCACTCAGGAAGTAGAGGCAGCAGATCACTGTGTGTTCAAGGTCAGCCTGATCTACAGAATGAGGGTTGTTACACAAAGAAACCGTCTGGGAAAAGAAAAAAAAAAAACAAAGAACTTGTGGACATCTGTTTTATACCTTGAACTACAAGCAAACATTCTGTTACTCAAGCTGTCCACGCTTTGACCATGGATCTTACATTTCTCTTAGCATAAGTGAGAAATGAAGACAAAAGAGAGAAGACTACATGTCACTCTGTGTGAGCTGTGCTGGAGCCTTTTGCCTTGATATTTATTTTGGGTGTTGTTCAATCCTAGCTTATTTAATCTCTCTGAAGGCCAGTGTCTTCTACTTTTTCAACTATCGTGTTTGTGTGTCTGGAGGGCTCGTATGTCCCCAGGAGTGCAGGTGCCCACAGAGACAGAAGAGGGCATCAGACCCCCTGGAGTTTCAGCATGTCAACCCTTTTGAGAACCACTCTATGTGAGTACTTGAATTGAGCTCTGGTCCTCCTCAAGGTCAGTCACAGGCTCTTAAACCACTGAGCCAATCTCTGAGTTTCCCAATCTGTACATTGAGGATAAAGCCTCATTTGCAGGCTTGGGGTGAGGGTGACAGCATTAGTAAATGCTTCAGAAAGGAGCACAACGGTTACATTGATAGATACAGGAATTAGCAGTGGTCACCAAGGCGGAGGTGGGGGTCGGACCTGAAGTTATTCAGCAGGGGCAGCCTCCCTGCAGGATGCTGGAAGGTTCTGGAGGCCAGATGAGTGTCCTTTGTGTCACCTAAGTGTGGGTTGGAAAGTGATTAAAACGGTAAATTTGTTTTCTATTTTGCCACAGTAAAAAGTAATGTATTAGTTGTTGAAGATTTAGAAAACAGTTTTTAAAAGCCCTTCAAAGTCCTTAGTAACCCCGGGCCAACAAAATAACTCAGTGAATAAGGATGCTTGCCTGCCATGGAACCTGAGGACTTGAGTCTGAGCCCAGAATCCACAGGGGGGACAGAGAAAATGGACTCCCCCAAGCTGTCCTCTACCCCTCTACTTGTACACCCTGCCCATATAAATAAATAAATAAATAAATAAATAAATAAATGTAAAAACAAATTAGGCCTTAGGAGACCCTCGGAAACCACTTCCAGTCTTTTTAAACCTTGTGTCTAGGGGAGAGAGAGGTGGCTCAGTGGTTAAGAGCACGTGTTGCTCTTGCAGAGGACCTGAGTTTGATTCCCAGCTCCCTCATGGCAGCTCACAACTGCCTGTAACTCCAGTTCCATGGGACCCACCCAAAGGCACCACCAAGCATGAGAGTGGTCCAAAGACATATGGGCAGGCAGCACACACACAAAATAAAAGGAATAAATATAAATAAGATTTTAAAAACCTTGTCTCTATTTTCCCATAGTGTCCAGAACTCAGTAGAGGGCATGGATTGTGTACACAGGATGAGGACAGAAAATAAAAGACCTATTCGAATTGTTTATTAATTTATTTTGTTTTTTCGAGACAAGGTTTCTCTGTGTAGCCCTGGCTGTCCTGGAATTCACTCTGTAGACCAGGCTGGCCTCGAACTCAGAGATCCTCTTTCGTCTGCCTCCTATAAGTGACTGAGATCAAGATGTATTTTCTTTTTTTTTAAGATTCTATTTATTTATTATGTATACAACATTCTGCTTCCATATATATCTGCACATCAGAAGAAGGCACCAGATCTCATTACAGATGATTGTGAGCCACCATGTGGTTGCTGGGAATTGAACTCAGGACCTCAGAAAGAGCAGTCGGTGCTTTTAACCTCTGAGCCATCTCTCCAGCCACTCAAGATGTATTTTCATTCTCTCTTCAAAAGATGCCTTTAGTGCTAAATTGAAGTCTAACTTCTGGGCTAACAGATACATGCTATCAAACTTAGAAAGCGCATCCAGATGTTTTGTTATTTTAAAAAAACAAACAAACTGACACCTTACTGCTCTGCTCACCCTCAGCGACCTCCCCTGGACTCAGGGTTTTTAATTCAGTGTATAAGGTTTGTCATTTCTCCCTCTTTCCAGTTTGCCCTTCGTTGGGGTTAAACATTCCCTAAATCTTGCAGGAAAACCATATGGAAACATTTCATTCCCTGGACATTTTCGGTTTTTAAAAACAACCACTTAAGTAATGTAGAGCAAGTCGCAGTCCTCCCTGGGAGCCGGTGACTGGGAAAGGGGGTGCTCAGGGGCCTCCCCGGCTTCCTCGTACCCAGACCCAGACGTGGCAGCCTCGGACCCTCGGGGTCGCGAGGACTCTGCCCCACACCCACGACGTCCCGCAGTGCGGAAGGGAGACTGGGGACCTGGGGGTGTCAAGGCTAGATGGGACCCTCCTGGACGGAATCAGAACCCCGGGGACAACCCCAGGGCAGCAGCCGCCGCCGCCATCCCGCAGGGCTCCGCCCCTGACCCTCTGGGTTTCCTTTTGTCCCTCTGCACTCGGGACGCACCCCTGCTCGTCGTCGGGGCAGGCTGTCTTCCTCGGGCCCTTCTGGTCTCCACTCCACCCTCCGCTTCCTCTGTCCCTCCCGCGGTCCCCGCCCCGCCCCGCCCCGCCCCTGCCTTTAAACCTGGCGCGCAGCGAGCCGCTAGGTGAGCGCGCTGGGCGAGCCGACCGGAGCCGTCGGGGCGCGGACTAGCGTCCGCCGCCCGCCCGCCCGCACCATGAGATCCCAGGCGGCCGCCGGGGCCCGGGAGGCGCGGGGACGCCTCTGCCACTGTCCCGGGGATGATCCCGCGAGGCCGCCGCCGCCGCCGCCAGGGCCCGAAAGGTGAGGGTGTCCCTGCGCCCCGGTGCGGCCGCCCCCCAGACCCTGAGTGCCGGGACCCCGGCAGCACCCGGCAGGGACAGGGGCGCACGCTTGCCCGTTTGGAGGGGACACTGGGAGCTGGGGGTGAGATGGGGGCTCCGCGGAACCTGGAAAGGAGCCCGCGCTCCGTCACGAAGTGACCGTCCCCTTTCCGCGCACCGGGACTCGGGGTTTGCCCATCCCCGGGACCCAGCTCTGCTTAGAGCTGCGGAGCAGGAGGAAACCACATTAGCTGGGGAGGCGCATTGGCGGTGGGGACACAGATTGCCCCTTGGCGCGGTGGAGCATCGAGAGCCTTCCGCGGCAGAGGTGTGCGGATGACACCAACCAGCTGTAAGGCGAAGTCTCGAGGAATCCCTGACAGCTTAGCCGGCAGAAAAAGACCTGGCTGACTGGTGCCCCGAGCTGATGGTGTCGGACTTGGGACTCGGAAGCAGAGGGCAGAGACTTCTGCAGGAAGGGGGCAGGGGTGGTGAGGTACTGGCTGGCCCGTGCGTCTGCGGACAGAGCTCAAGGGAACGTGGGGTGCGCAGGGCCTCTTGGTCGAGCAGACACTATACTCTCGTAGTAACATTTTGGGGGGGGCGGCAGAAAGTCCGGGGTTCAGTCTCCTGGTGCTTGTTTCCAGTTCCTCTCCAGCTCTGTGGAGACCGTGGATGCCGCCTCCTGGAGACGCCGAGCTGACCAGAGCTGGATGCCCGGTAAGCTAAATCGTGGGTAACGCAACGACAGTCGAGCCGGAAAGTGGCACCGCGTCTATAGGAATCAAAAAACAAAGGCAGGAGAGGTCTCCTCCATCCACTTCGCTTGGTCTTCTAACCCAGAGTGCCTGGAGGGCCAACAGGTAGAGCCTGAGTGAGCAGAGGTGCAATCGGCCCACTGGGCTCCTCCTGATTGCTTCTCCATCCTTGAGAAGAAACACTGAGGACATAGCTGTTGCGTGGTAATTACACGGTGTGTGTGTGTGTGTGTGTGTGTGTGTGTGTGTGTGTGGTGTGGGTTATGGGGTGTTAGCGGGTGGAGAAGGGAGGGGCAAAACCCAGCCCCAGCCCCATTAGAGAAAAGCTGACTTCCCCATGAGCGGGTGGCTGGTGCCACGGTGCAAAGAAAGGCAGACATGAGATCCACCTCGAGAGCCCAGGTGGGGCTTTTAAAAGCCCCCTCCCAGCGTCTGGCCCTTTAGAAGCACTTTTGGCCCTGTCTGCGAGAGCTCTGGAGGAACTGTTGTCTGTGCAAATACACTCAAGCAGAGAGCTTTGTAGGCAAAGATTGATTGCCACAACCATCCCTTTATCTTTGCATTGCCACTCAATTGCTTTTAACTTATTAAGGTAATGACTAGCTTACATTTGTTATAGTTTCAAATATAAATTAACTTTTAGTCAGTTACCCTGATTGGGGGGGTGGACTATGAATTTTATTTACTTTACACCTGTGGGATACAGCTTAATGTACAGACGTGTGTAAGAAAAGTGAAGTCTGGGAAAGTAGCCCTCCTTCCTCTAATAAGTGATATTTTAGCTCTGATTATTACTGCTCCCAATTTCTAAGTGATGGGAGAGATTTCTTTCTATTGTATTGCATTCAGACCCAAGTTCTTAAAAGTCAAACTTTAAAAGGGACGCTCACAAGTTATCAAATTTTCCTCTAAGTGAAACATGACAACAGTGGGGTCGCTCAGTTGTGCGTGAGTCCAGAAGTACTAGATGGCAGGCAGCTTTTACTCTGTTCTGATGAGAAAGCCCCTGTGGCGACTGTGTTAAGGCCCAGCCCTTTCTAGTTGTCTGCACTTCATACAAAGCAGCTATATCCAGGATTTGGGTGGGTGGGGGCGCCTGGTGCTCTGTAGGGGGTTGTGGAACTGGCTGCCTTCCCACACCCCTGTCAGGGCAGGACTTGGGAGCCACCCCTGGGTCTTGTGTTGTCACTAGGTTCCAGCTTTACCAGGGAGCCAAATTCCCTGGTAAGAGAAACCTTACTCTCTGTAGAGGTCACAGCCTGGTTCTCTGCAGGCCTCAGTGAACCCGGCTCCCCTGAGCAAGCTGGATGAATGAGCTGGCGCTTGGGCTGCATCCTGAGCTTCTGTCTAATAACACCCCCTTTTAGCAAAGCAGGACAGTTCCACAGCCCAAGTCTCCAAGCTATTTTATAGAGAATTATGAGAGGTACTGAGGCTTGGTGACCTGTCCCCGGACTTCTAGCAAGCAGATTGAAATTACAATAAGATATAAAGTCTATACAGGAGTCACCTGTACCCACATGGTGCCCCTAGAGAGCTGTGTCCTCCCCTGGACTGGGAAAAAAGTGATAGATCATCTTAGAAAAAAAAATTTTTTTACCTTGATGATGGAACCTGGTGACTGGGGTATCAGATGACAAACATCCTATCACTGTGCTGCTTGACAGCCCCTAGCCTTGATGCTTCTTGGCATTGGGGCATTTCCTTCCTGGCTACTTGTCCACACTGCCAGGACCTAGGTGAGTCCTACTATCCAGCCTTGCAGTTAGAGGTCCGAGGCTGAAACTCTCTGCCCTGATGTTCTTTGGAGCTTAAAAGATGCACACACCTTAAACACGGCGCTTAGCTGGTTTGCTTTTCTAGTCCCATTTAATTACCAGAGTGTGGGTACTTCAATGTTTCCCTCCGTGAAAGCCGATCTTTCATTAAGATCTTTTGGAGAGCCAGGGGTGGTGGCTCATGCTTTGTCATTCCAGCACTTGGGAAGTTGTTTCCCATAGTTCTGAAGAGTCAGCATCAATGTGAAGGTTTATGTTCCAAAGAACCTCACTTAGCTCCACTTAGCTCTTCACAGTGTCAGCATGGAGAGACAGCTGATACACTGTGATGTCTGCAGAGACATCCTGTTGACCAGTTTGCTCACAGATGACTATATATGCACACAGGCACACAAACACACACACACCATAGGCACACACACACACACACACACCCCACAGGCACACAAACACACACACACCATAGGCACACACACACACACACACACCCCACAGGCACACAAACACACACACACCATAGGCACACACACACACACACACACCCCACAGGCACACAAACACACACACCACTTGCATATCCTCAGGTCTCCTACAGGATGTAAGGGCACAGAGAGCAACCATATTAAATCTTCTCAGTCCTCGTTGGCAGGCTTCGTCCTGTCCCTAATCTGGTTTTCACTAAACTATATGGAATCTAAAAGAACTTGGGTTTTCTTATCTCTGCCTCAGCCCTTTTTAGCTCCTTGACCCATTCTGTAAAGCTTTCAGAGACCTGAGATAAAACTTGACTTCTGTTTCTTAGCCGGTTGCACAACCTGACTCTGCTTCAAGTCAAATCCAGTCCGGTTCAGCGGCCAGAGTCTAGGCAGAATGGGATGAGTCAGGACCATGCCCTCCCCTCCTGCCCACTCTGACCAGCAGTTAGCAGGGACAAGATCAGCTCCCTGTTGCCCTGGTCCTCATGATCTTTGTCACACTCTTGCTCCTCTCTTAGCTCCTTGCTTGCAAATGGCCCCAGGTTTGTTGGATGCTGCAGAAGTACTTGTAATCACCTTTTCTTTTGTTGTCCCCTCAGCTGTCACTGCTGCCTTTACCATCTCTGGCCTAGACTTGTGCCTGCCAGCCCTTACTTCAGTCTCCATGTGCAGGCCCAGCGGCCACCGTCATCGTTAAGAAACAGACTATGGAGACTTGAGCATTGAACCATCATCTTAAAAGTTGATCTTGGGGTCAAACCCAACTCTATTTATTCGTGCTCAGAAATTTGCCTCTATTTGCCGTCTTTAGGATCAAGTTTAGCAATTAGTGCTGGCGGAGCTCTGGAGGCCCTCGGTCACCACTGCATCTCATTCATTTCACCCCGGCTCCCTTATCTGTGTCCCGTTTACCCTCCCTCCTTCAGAGAGAGGAGGAAGGTGCTTCACTCTACCAGAAAAGTCCCAGGACTCTACAGTCGCATGCCTGGGGAAAGACGCTCATGTATGCAAGTAACGGGGTATAAAGCATGATAAGACTTGTTATTCTAAGAAAGAAGGTGGGCCACCACAAGTGGTTTGTAGGTAGCGAAATCTGTGTGTGTGTGTGTGTGTGTGTGTGTGTATTTACCTACATATACCCACATAAACAAGTGTGTGTGTGTGTGTGTGTGTTGTGGCTTATTTATCTATGTAAAATCCAGGACCTGGGTTTTTGGGGAGATGGCTCATTGGGCAAAGTGATTGCTGTGCAATCATGAGTACCTGAGTTCTAATCCCCAGGACCCATGTACAAAGCCTGGTACACTAGGGACTGAGACGGGAATCTTGGAGCTTGCTGGTAGGCCACGCCTGTGAGCAAGCATACTTGCACACACACATGCACACAAATACACCATACCGCACACATGGATTTAAGGTCTGACCCCTCACGGTACCTGGACCACTGTGGATAGACCTTTTAGGAAGCAGAGCCTGTGATAGACACACACAAGTTGCTAGGTTCCAGCACAGCTAGCAGTTGCTACAGACTGCTTAAGTTGTATCTTTAAAATTTCAAGATGGTGGTCAGGTGGTGGCACACGCCTTTAATCCCAGCACTCGAGGCAGAGGCGGAGGATCTCTCTTGAGTTTGAAGCCAGCCTGGTCTACAGAGCAAGTTCCAGGGCAAGCTCCAAAGCTACAGAGAGAAACCCTGTCTCGAAAAACAAAACAAAACAAAAAAACACCAAAAAAAAATAAATAAACAAAAAACTTCAAGCTGGTACAGTCTGTGGCTCCTTGACTACATCTGTGTTTCCATGTTTGTCTTTTCAGTGTGAGCCTGGGGGGAACCAACAAACTTTAGAATCAAAGGGAGCCTTTGGATTCCAGCACCCTGTCAGGTAATACACTACTTCATGGTAAAAAGCCTGTGGTCTCTAGATGTTAGTACACATTAGCATTTTCAACAAACTGTGGAGAATTAAACATATTATCTAGTATTATTTTGTTTCCTTACCAAGGAATTTCAAGGACATTTTGTTATATTTCTAGAATCTGTTCATAATTTCATGCATTTAATGTTTCATTACAAGCTGGACTGGCCAGGCAGTGGTGGTGCACGCCTTTAATGCCAGCACTTGGGAGGCAGAGGCAGGAGGATGTGAATTTGAGGCCAGCCTGGTCTATAGAGTGAGTTCCAGGACAACCAGAGCTGCTACACAGAGAAACCCTGTCTGGAAAAACCAAAGAAAGGAAAGGAAAAGGAAAACAAAGCTGGGTGTTGCTGGCAGCACGTATACTAAAATTGGAACAATACAGAGATTAGCCTGGTCCCTGTGCAAGGATGACATGCAAATTCTTGAAGTGTTCTATATTTTAAAAAAAGGAAAGAAGAAAAAAGCTGGGACTGGCCGTATGGCAAATCCTACTTGCTCTTCAAACTCACTGGCAAGTACACAGCCACCAGACTTTAAAGGTGGACCGGCCTAAACCTTGCTTATATTTCTGTTTTAGATGCGTTGATGCATTTTGCATGTTGCTCTGTCTACTACAGGGCTCTGGCCATACTGACACGTAGGCTGGGCAGGACTGGGTTGCAGGGATGGACCCCAGCATTGCAGCATTTTGGCAGCGCTTCGGCTCCTGCCCAGAAACAGCAGGAGCGTCTCCTTAGTTGTGTTAATCAAAATGTCTCCAGATGTTGCCCAGGGTGCCTGGAGCTGGAGGAGCACTGACCCACTGGGATCTCAGGAAACTGCACACAGTCTATAGCGGGTGTATTCTCTCTCCCTGTCCTCTAACTAAAATCAGCAGCAGTAGATGGACACAATTGACAAACTCCTTCCTCAGAAGACCATGGGAGTGGGGGGAGGAAATGAATTAATAAGTGAAAATATTAAGAGATTAATGGGGCTATTTAAAATTTATTTTTTAAAACTTTTCGTAATAACTAGAATCTCTTGTTTTAGAAAACTTGAAATTTGGGGGTTCCAATTTGTATATATTTAGCCTTTTTCCTTCCTCCTTCCTCTCCCTCCTCCTCTGTCTTCTCTCTTATGCCCCCTCCCTCCCTCCCTCCCTCCCCACCTCCCACCCTCTTCCCTCCCTCTCTCTTCCTCTCTATGTCTTTCCCCAAGTCCATCTTTTCCTTCTGGAGAGAGGGACCCACCTCTACTCCTTCTCTTCATGTCTGGAACAGTCAGTTACTCCTCCAGGCTAGAAGGACGTGTGAGAACGGACATTTCCCCTCCAGGAGGGCTCAGGTTATCCCTCTGAAGAAAGCGGGCCTTTTAAGATTAGAGCCCAGTTAATGCTGACATCTTTGCTGTGGGTCTCAGTTGACCAGTGTGGGGTTTATTAACTAGTTCCTAGCAGGAGTCCAGTCCTGTGTTCTGGTAACTTAGAAAAGCACCATGTACAGGGAAGGGCAAGATGGAGACAGAAATGGGGACATTACGTGCTTCTGCCAGGAGCTTTTTTAGGTTGTACTAATGGCTCATTTGTTTCTTTAATGTTAGACTTTACTTACCCCTTTCAAAGCGTCAAGAATACCTGCAGAGTTCTGGGGAAAAAGTGCTGGCCAGCTTCCCAGTGCAAGCCACCATTCATTTCTACAACGATGAATCTGAGTCAGACTCGGAGGAGGAAGAACAGGAAGCCCGGCCCAGCCGTCTTGAGAGCCAGGAGCAGGAGGACAGTGCAGTGGCCCAGAAAGACAGGACAGAATAGAGCTGGCAAGCGTCTAGGGAGGAGGGGATGGCCTGGAGTGACTCTGCAGGGGGCAGTGAGTCTCCCACACTGGTCCCCCTGTCCTGGGGACAGCCTTGCAGGACTCAGCTCTTGTCCAGTCTCCTCTGATGGGACTTCAGAGGCTGCAACTCTGCCCAGCACCTACAAAAGCCAGGAACTTCGCTTTTGATATCCTGGTTGTGTGTGTGTGTGTGTGTGTGTGTGTGTGTGTGTGTGTCTGTCTGTCTGTCTGTCTGTCTGTCTGTCTGTCCATCCCTCTGCAACTCCTCAGCACCTACAAAAGCCAGGGACTTTGGTTTTACTTTTGATTTCCTGGTTTTGTGTGTGTACGTGTATGTCTGTGTGTATATATATATATATTTTTTTTTTGGTTTTTCGAGACAGGGTTTTTCTGTATTGCTTTGGAGGCTGTCCTGGAACTCGCTCTGTAGACCAGGCTGGTCTTGAACTCAGAGATCCACCTACCTCTGTTTCCTGAGTGCAGGGATTAAAGGTGTGCACCACCAAAGCCCAGCCGTGTGTGTGTGTGTGTGTGTGTGTGTGTGTGTGTGTGTCTGTCTGTCTGTCTGTCTGTCTGTCTGTCTATATGAATGTTTCTGTGTATATGTGCCTGTGTCTATTTGTCTGTCCGTCCATCTGTCTGTGATCCATGCCTTTGGGAAAAGATGCCTGACGGAGGCGCCTGTCAACAAAGGCTGTTCTCAGGAAGAAGGCCTTCAGAGCTCACCCAGCTCTCACCCTGAAAGTCACTGTTCATCAGCACACCACCCTCCCTTGCCCAGAGACCCATTATCTAGCCATTCTTGCTTTCATAAAAATAATTTAGATATTAACTCCCATTTTAATGGTTCATTTGATTGCTCAGTAGCTGTCTGGAAAAAAATATTTTACTTATGAAAAAAATAAAACACTGAATAATTTCCACTGGAATTAAGAACCAAGAAGACATGATCTTTTTAGGGGATAAAAGATATGTTTCCTAGAACTGGGTAAGAGCTGTGCGCACAAGGGCATAAGCTGTAAGGGTTAGTTTTTCTGACTTGGTGGCCAGTATGATCTTGTTGTTTGCATGAAATGACAGTATTTTTAATTAAAGTATCTTGTGTAGAATTACTTTGAATTTTTTCATTTGATAACTCAAGGACTGTGCTCCTCAAGGCTCTCCTGAATTATCTTACCCAACACCGTCTTCCTGTATATACCACTTTGTATGAATTTTTACTTGGAATAAATATTTTGAAAGATTGTTTGATAATCATTGTTTTGCGTAAAATGTTCTTAAAGCAAATTAGTTCCTGTTCTACAGGTTTTAAAGATTTTTTTATATTTAGCTCACATTATTTTCACAAATGCAAGAAGAGGTCAGAGCAATGTCTCAGTAGGTGGGCACTTGCCACCAAGCCAGACCACCTCAGTTTGAGCCTCTAGAACTCAAGTGGTAGAGAGAACTAGGTAGGGGGCTGAAGAGATGGCTCAGCAGTTAAGAGCACTGACTGTTCTTCGAGAGGACCTGAGTTCAATTCCCAGCACCCACATGGCAGCTCACAACTGTCTGTAACTCCAATATCAAACAAGCATGTAGGCAAAACAACAATGCACTAAAAATAAATTACTTTTTAAAAAAGAGAACTAATTCCTGTTAGTTGTCCTCTGACCTCGAGGTATTTACAGTGACATGAGCACTCCCTACCACATACACTCAGGATGAGTGAGTGAGTGAGTGAGTGAGTGAGTGAGTGAATGATAAGAGAAAGCATAGTAAGTCCTGCGGGCCCAGGCCTGCCATCCCAGACACTTAGGAGGTTGAGGCAGGAGGGGCGCAAGCTCCAAAGCCTGCCCTGGCTGCAGCATGGGGCTAAGTGAGCTGGGTACTCAGAGAAACTTTCTCAAAAGAACAAAAATTCAAGAAGAGTTAGGATGTAGCTCGGTGATACAGTGCTGGCTAAGCATGCAGGAGGCCCTGGGCTCAGTTAATAGTGACACACACAGACACACACACACACACACACACACACACACACACACACACACACACACACACACACACACACACACACACACACACACACACACAGACACACACACACACACACACACACACACACACACACACAGGCACACACACACACACAGACACACACACACACAGACACACACACACAGGCACACACAACACACAGGCACACACACACACAGGCACACACACACAGGCACACACACACACAGGCACACA
>NC_048597.1:3397019-3482019 GCF_003668045.3 Cricetulus griseus | reverse complement strand
TCGGGAAATGCACCCCGTGAGTTTCCCAGCAACCCCTGAGGCTCCCATGGTGGAGTCCAATGAACATGGCTTGGACCCGAAAGAAAACAGTGTGTTTCATTTCTGCCTAAGGTCTAGACGTCTATTTATGTATTTACTTAAGAGTGTGTTCATGTGTGCGCATGTGCACACGTGCGTACATATAGCATGTGGAATGCACACATCAACCTTACATGTTCCCCAGGAATTATTCACCTTGGAGTTTATGTTATTGTTGCTTTAAGACTATCTTTTATTATTACTTGACGGTTTCAGACACGTGTAAAACGGGGTTTTGTGTTTTGAGACAGAATCTGTCAGTAAACCTGGAGCTCACTGACTCAGCTAAACTGTCTGTCCTGTGAGCCCCGGAATCTACACGTGTCTCTTCCCTAGAGCTAGTCCTCCACACCCGGGACAGCGTGCACACGCCTCCACACCCGGGACAGCGTGCACACGCCTCCACACCTGGCTTCGCATGCACACGCCTCCAAATCTGATCCCGCATGCACACGCCTCCACACCTGGGACTGCATGCACACGCCTCCACACCTGGTCTCGTGAGCACACACCTCCACACCCGGAACAGCATGCACACGCCTCCACACCTGGGACAGCGTGCACACACCTGGGACAGCGTGCACACGCCTCCACACCTGGGACAGCATGCACACGCCTCCACATCTGGCCTTGCATGCATGTGCATGCCTCCACATGTGGCTTTTTAAAAATGTGGGTTCTGGGTCCACTTCAAGTCCTGCTGGCAGGAGAAATACATCACAGACTGGACCATCCGCCCAACCTGCTACAAATTAACTGTGTTTCCATTGGAAAAACAGTCCAATGGGGCTGGAGAAATGGCTCAGTGGTCAAACCTGGGTTCAGTTCCCAGCAACCACATCGAGTCTTACAACCACACGTAATTTCAGTTTCGGGGGACACCCTCTGCTGTCCTCCATGGGCTCCTGTGACGGCCGTTCTACAGTCCAGAAACGGAGGGTACACTTGTGATCCAGATCTTTTGGCTGGAAGGCACACCTTTTACTGGGCCACGCCCTCTGCTGGAGGCCTGTATAAGGACAATGGGAGGAGGAGGGGCTCATTCTTTCTTCTCCCGCTTGTCCTTGCCTTGTGGCACATTCGCTCCTTCACTGGCTGCTTCTTTGGGATTCCAGCTGAGACTGGAATCCGTGGGACTGAGCAACTGCTGGATTCTTGGACTTTCCATTCACAGGTCACCATTGTTGGACTGCAGCCTGAAAGTCGTCCCAGTAAACAGGCTGTTAAGTGACGAACGTTTTCCTGGGGGACACAAAACACACCTCTGCTCACCCCAGATAGAGATCCTATGACAGACCAAAGAATGGGTACCACAGACGTCCAGCATGGTGAACCAGTGAGTTTTCCCGGCGTTACTTACAGGAATATGGGGAAGGGGTTATAGGAGCAGAAATGACTCAAAGACAGCTGAGCCCACCCCAGCACGGGTGACGGCTCACAAAGCCTGGAACCTGAAGCACACTGCCCAGCCTGCAGGCAGCTCAACAGGTGGGAGTCTGACTCAATGACTCTGGTCTTAAATCTGTCCCGGGCAGCTCAGCTAGTCCTGCTTCCTCAGCCGCTCTTCTCTGCAGCTAGGCTTGTCTGAGAGGCCGCTTTGCTGCTTTATTGTTTACCTGGCTTGGAGGGGCACAGTGAATCTGGTCAGTTTCAGGGACTTCCTGCAACTATCCTGAGTTATTTACTCCCCACTCAAAGCCCCTCCCTGCAGGATGGAATGTTTTAGTCTCCAAGGAAACTGATATAACAGGGCCAAACATTTATACACATAAGATAAAAATGTTTTATTGTTATTATTGTTGTTGTTGTTTCAAGACAGGGTCTCACTATATAGGGCTGGCTGTTCTGGAATTCACTTTGCAGACCAGGGTGGTCTCAAACTAACAGAGATCCACCTGCCTCTGCCTCCAAGTGCTCAGATTAAAGGTGTGTGCCTCTACGCCCAACTTTAAAATAATTATTTTAAAAATATAAATAAATAAATAAATAAAAATAAAAACAGTTCAAGATAATGATTGGCATATGAACTTGGCTGGCTTTATTTCCTGGGTGACACATCCCTGCTGTTTTATGGCTGTCAGAGGCTTGGGCTCTTCCTCCAGGGCTAAAGCTCTTGGCTTTAGCCAGTTCTCCTTGGATGGCTGTCTGTCCATAAACTACCCTGCCTTTAGTCTATCTGTGATCTGTGACCTTCGTGTCAGGATATAAGCCGGGGCATCTGGCTCTACTATAGGGCACAGGTTGCTCAGACATCTGGATCTGCCTCCAACCGCCCAAACTTTACAGGGGTCTTGCTTGTCTCTCCCCTCACGGTCTGTGGACTGGGTACACACATTTGTGAAGGCCGAAGAAAAAAGAATCCCTCTAACTTGCTGCCACCCCACCGGAAGTGTTCTGGGACCTCCGACGCCTTACCCCCTAATTGACCAGGCCACAGAGAGCCTTGCATTTTGGGGTTGTGGGTTTTTTTCCCTTCAGTGTCCTCACGTTTTAGTTCTCCAAGTCTCCAGAGCATTTGCTAGCACACAGAAGCTGCAGCCTCTTGAAGGCGTCCAGGCACTCTGTCTCTGTATTACGTGCTAAGCATGACATCGTTTCCCCCTGCTGCGCCCTAGTGTTCAAATAGAGCATTGCAACTCCAGCTTTTAACGGGCTTGAGGGATGGACCAGAGGTGAAGACTACAGGTGGTGGATGGATGCCCAGCAGGAGATTCACGACTGCCTGAAAGTCCAGCTCCAGGGAACCTAGACCTCTGGTCTCCTCAGGCACCTGTACTCCCATGCACATACCCACACACAGACAGTTTCCATGCACACAATTAAAAATTAAACATGACTATTAAAAAGAGAATGCATCAGATGCTTTTTAAAAATCTGTTTTTATTTGTTTTTAAAATTTGCCATTTTTACTTGCTAGATGGGCTTCTAGAACTTGGCCGTGTGTGTGTGTGTGTGTGTGTGTGTGTGTGTGTGTGTGTGTGTGTAAGCGCTCTGGACATGTCCTAAAACATGATTTGTGGAAAACCTGCCATACTGATGACATTCAGTGCTAATCACTCATTTTCATGAGTTAATTGTAGATGTAGCTTATTCTGGATTCTGTGTCTTGTAATAAAATGGCATTTAGGGAGTATTATTATTATTTATTATTATTATTGCATCAGATGCAGTGCAACGAACACAGATTTACTCTGCATAAGGCTAGTTAGGTACTAGCAAGGAAGCGACTTTGTCAAGAGGACAAACCAACCAGCAAGCAGCCTTCCTCAGTTAGCAGGATCTTTATATGCTCAGGGTGACAGACATATGAAAAGGTTCAAAGCTTTCCTCTTTTTAGCAGTTTTCATTCATTCATTTTGTTCATGTGTATATGTGTGTGTGTGTGTGTGTGTGTGTGTGTGAGAGAGAGAGAGAGAGAGAGAGAGAGAGAGAGAGAGAGAGAGAGCATGAGCATTGGTGAAGACCACACTTTTAGGAGAGAGTTCCCGTTTCCTGCCTTGTTGAGGCAAAGTCTGTCTTGTTCAGCTGTGGTGCTGCCCAGGCAAATCTAGCCACTCACAACCAAGGGGTGACTCTCCTGTCTGTCTCCCACCCCACCAGAGGACTGAGGGTTGCAGCCGCGTGCCTGTGAGCCATTGCATCTGGCTTCTTAGGAACTGGGCTCATCAGGCTTGTGTGACCAGTGTCTTCATCCTTTGCCGTCTACCCAGCCCCATTCACTCATTCTGTCATTCATGTTAAGCAGGTATACCGAGACAGGATCCATACACTCTACAACTTACCTGAAGCACATAATTTAATGTCTGCATATTCACAGATATATGCAACTATCATCCCAAACAAACAATCGCCGTATCTTTTAGTTATCAGCCCTCTATTACCCCACTCTGGCCACACCTATACATCTTCTTAATTAATTATTAGCAGAAACTGCTCTAAAATTAATAAACACAACTCCATTTTCGCACATGATCTCTCTGTGTGTGTGTGTGTGTGTGTGTCTTTCTCTCTCTCTTTGTGTGTATGTGTGTGCGTTCACGTGTGTGCACTAGTGTGTGGAGGTCAGAGGTTGACGGCAGGTTTTGAGACAGGGTCTCTCACTGCATGTGGGCCTTCTAATTCAGCCCAGCTGGCTGGCATGTGAACCTGATGGACCCTTCTGTGTCTGTCTCCTCCTCAGAAGGATGGGATTACAGGTGGACCCACCATGCCCGCCTGGCCTTTTGTGAGTGCTGAGGGTCGTCACGCAGCAAGTTCTTTGTCCACTGAGCCATCTCCCTAGCGCTATTCTTCACTCTTTCATATGAATGGAATCAGATACTGCTCAGCTCTTGGTGAATGGGATTTTTATGCACGATTCACACAAGTTGTGGCATGCATGGGTGCTTCATTCCCTGGTCTGGCTAAATAACCGTCCGTTGTATTGCTTGCTGATGGATGTTGGACTATTTCTCTAGTAACTGAAAGTTTGCTGGGGTTTTGCAATGCTTCGATTTCCAGCCATGGGGTTACCCTGTCCAAGAGTAGCCGGCATTTAGCAAGAGAGTTGTCAGTGGGAACTCTTGTGTGTGCCTCTTCACTGGACTTCTGTCAGAAAAAAACGTACCTGGCTTGCACACTGGCCAGGTCCTCCACATGCACTCTTCTTATTACCAAATCCTAAGAGAAAAAAGCAGCTTTCTACCTTCTTTAAATAAAATCAAAACATCCCTCCTCCTTCCCACTCTCCTGCCAGCTCCTAACAAAGTTGACCCTGAATGCCAGCACACTCATTTTCTACACACTGGAAGCCACAGTGCTCAGGCTCACAGCTATTTTGCTTGTCAGACTGTTTAGCATGATCTGACCTTTGCCAAGCATGTCACTGGAAAAGCTATACCAATAGCCCTTGTCTCAAACATTGAGCCAGGCGTCGGTGGCGCACTCCTTTAATCCCAGCAGAGGCAGGCATATGTGTGCAGGGCAACTGTCACCCCCTCAAAGTTTAATTCCTTTATTTTTTTGAGACAGGGTCTTACCTTCTGGAGTGCATCAATTAGGCTAGGCTGGCCAGCAAGCGAGCATCTGTACTCTCTGTCTGTGTCTACAGACAGATTCTGAGTGTACACTTTTCCCTCATGGTTTTGTTCTTAACTTGTTCTAGGGCTTGAACACCACTCCGTGTGGTTGTATGGCTACTCTACCAACAACCAATATTAACTGAGGTTGTTTCTTAGACTGCCAGTCCCCAAATCATGACACGGAGAGAACACGTATTCACATAAAATTCAGTCATATTATTCTGTTCATTACTTATATATACTTAAAATTCTGTAATTATTAAATAACCTTTGCCCAAATCTTACAGACTTTTAATCAAGTGCTTTAGGGTTTTTTGTTGTTGTTTGGTTTTTTTACAGGCAGTCTGTCCACAGAACATCTTGATGGGTTTCCCTGTTATCTACCAATCATCATAGCTATTTGGCTCATGTCATCGTCATGACTGACCCAACACAGAAAGTCTGATTTTCTCCATTGCGGTAAGGAGGAGCTGGGGAGGTGAAGATGAGGGCAAGTTTGGGGACCTGGCTTCAGTGAGGGCATTCTCTTTGAAGGGCTGGATATTTGATCTGATTCCCTTTACGTCAGATCTTTAATCCTTGAACAGGTGTGCAGGGGAGGGAGGCGTTTATTCTGGAAGCAGGGCTCTGCTGGGTTTGTTTGGGGGCCACTTATTGACTTGGCTGCTGACAGCAATGAACGTTTTTAAGAACCTAAATAAATGAAAGTAGATTGTCATGGAGCAAGCAGGGGGCAGGGAGGACTTGGTTATTATTCTCTGCATCCATCTAAATGAATGTTTGAGTGGGGGAAAGAATCCAAAACAAAACAGATGAAAGTTTCCTTTCAAACTCATTTGCATCTGTGTCAGTTTGTGTGGGGCTGCCCAATGTCCAGGATGGCTTAGGGAGGTTATTTGCTTTGTAAAATAAAGTTCAAAAAGGCAGAGATATCATCAGCTTAGACCACACATTCAAAGACACTGGAGAATGGCCTGTCCTGTCAGAAGGTCTTCCCACACACTCCTTGTTTTGGCCAGGAAAGGTAGAGTTATGCTCAAGGTTAAGTAAAGGCCACCTCTGTCTGCCATATGGCCGCTCCGCAGTGATGGAAACGCAAAGCTCAGGGCGGTTACCTGGAAATTTCACTTACAAGACGAATGGCCAGGGCAGCCTGTCTCTGGGTCACGTCGGGTCGGTTTCCCACGATTGTACTAGGTCAGTAGGTGAGAGAAACGCCAAATTCATCACTGATAGAATCTCCACCAGGCGACAGTCCTTTAATTTGGGTGCCTGAGCGGCCAGAGGCTGTTATTTCCGGTTGCCTTTTGTCCTGCCGCAGTTCATCTGTCTTTCATGCACACCACATTTAATCTTCAGGTGAGACGGTGGGTGACAGGGATCCTATGTGAAGTCACCATCAGACGAGTTTCACAAACTGCTGTGGTAACTTCAGGGGGGAAAATGTGAAAGTCCTTAGGAAGTACTTTCTAGTGATTCCCTGCCCTCGTAGGCTCCCCACACGGGCACTTCTAAATACCAAGGTCCTTACACAGTCTACGCCTTCAAATGTGTCAGTGTTTTACCTCCTCACAAACACTTCTGACAGTTTCAGTCAGAACCTCTGGGGGCTTTTTTAGAGGGTTGATGAGAACTAAACAGAGCCTTACATGAAGAGGCAAAACTAGACACGAGTTTGCCCATCCAAGCCGACCTGATGGAGGAATACGGAGTGGGGATCGTGAAGAACCAGGTTCACTCTGCAGGCGTGACATCGCACCCATCTGTGCCACCCACTGATTTTGGACATGCCATGTGTTTCTCTTCTCAGGCTCTTTGCTAACTAAGCCTCTGTGAACAGGAGGACGAGAGCAGCTGAGGTGTCAAGCTCCAGAGATGAGGCATGCAACAGATGTCTGTCTGTCCCTCTACCCATCCCTAAAGCCAGGGCTCAGCAGCCAATTGTGGATTGAAGGACCACACATGCTCTTTGATTCTCTCTGCACTTGGGCTACTCCTTCAACCCCATGGACCTTTATCAGAGTTCTCCTGCAGAGCTGAGGGTGAGCGGTCAGGCAGCATCCTTGGCCTAGTGCAGCTGGCACAAGACAAACGTGAAATGGCAGCTGTGAGAAATGTCCAAAGAAGGCAAGAATGTGATCAGAGGGACAGCTCTGAGAACCACACACACAACCACACGCATGGAGGACCCCATGAACACACACAACCACACGCATGGAGGACCCCAAGAACACACACAACCACACGCATGGAGGACCCCATGAACACACACAACCACACGCATGGAGGGCCCCGAGAACACACACAACCACACGCATGGAGGGGACCCCAAGAACACACACAACCACACGCATGGAGGGGACCCCAAGAACACACACAACCACACGCATGGAGGGGACCCCAAGAACACACACAACCACACGCATGGAGGGGACCCCAAGAACACACACAACCACACGCATGGAGGACCCCATGAACACACACAACCACACGCATGGAGGGCCCCGAGAACACACACAACCACACGCATGGAGGGGACCCCAAGAACACACACAACCACACGCATGGAGGGGACCCCAAGAACACACACAACCACACGCATGGAGGACCCCATGAACACACACAACCACACGCATGGAGGGGACCCCAAGAACACACACAACCACACACATAGAGGGCCCTGTGTTTATACATACACAGCACATGGCAGACACAAAAGTGGGGTATTAAGCTGGACATTACTCTGTTTCCCCCCCTCTCTCATTATTCTTTTCCTCCCTTCCTTTCTTCTCTCTTTTTCTCTTTCTCCTGTCTGTTTCTTGACCAGTACTCCTGAACCATGGCAGTGGGTGCTTCCAGGAGTGGGGTGTTCCGTCTCATGGCTCTGCTGTTGACATTCTCGCGTCTTTAACACACTGGCTTCATTCTCAGGCTTGAGAATATAGATTTCTTTATTTAATTAAATTAATTAATTAGTTTTGAGACAGTATCCTACTACGTAGCCCTGGCTGGCCTGAACCTTGCTCTGTAGCCTGGGTTGATCTAGGTTATTTATTTATTTATTTATTTATTTATTATTTTTTATTTTTTGCACTGTGGTTTGAACCTAGGGCCTCAAGATTAATGGACAAACACTGTACCAGTGAGGTATATCCACAGCTTTATTTCTTAAGAGGAATTGTAAAGTGTGCTTTAGGACAATATTTTAGTAGATGGAAACAGTCCTCAAAGATATCAGACCTTAATTGCTGGAATTTATAAATGTTACTGCCTGAGTCCCTCTTCGTGCTGCTGTGACAAAATATTCTAACAAAAGCTAAAGGGTAAAGGGCTCATTGTAGCGACAGTTCAGTGTGGGGAAGCCAAGGCTGCTGGGGCTCAAAGCAGCTGTCTCATTGCATCCACAGCCAAGAGCACAGCAAATGCATGAACATACCGCTTTGCTGTCCAGCTCCCTCTCTCGGTCCGAAGGGTCCAGGATGCTAGCCAGAAAACGGTACCACCCTCAAAGGATTGGTCTTCTCACCTCAATTAATGCAATCAAGACCATCAATGAGGTCCACCTCCCAGGCGATTTGAGAGTCTATGACGTGGACAATCAATTGTAACCATGACAGCTGCCACGACAGGAAAAGGGGGGCTTTAGGGATGTGGTTAAAATCTAGCACCAGGAAATCAGCCTGGATTATGTGGGAACCCTAACTCTAATCACAGTACCCCTGGTAGGAGAAAGGCCAGGGACACTTGACACATGAGATCACTGAGGCACCAGAGCTAAGAAATGCAACCACCAGAAGGGATGTGGTCCCACAAGGCCTCTGTAGGGCAATCCTAATGACACCTTGGTCTTTACAGAACTGCTCTTGGACTTGACCTGCAGAATTCGAGAGAAGCTGCTACCTGTTAGAGTAGCCTCAGGGGACTGGGAGAGATGGGTGACTATGAAGGGAAGGGTTCAGTGGTCCCCACGAGGACAGACGTGGGTATAACAGCGAGCATTCTGACTTAAGAGCCACCTGAAGGAGAAGAGCTTTCAGCATCTTACGCATTTCTTGTTTCCCAAACTCTGTAAGAATGTTCGTTCTTTCCCAGGGTTGAGATTACTCAACAGGGAGCAACACTCGTGTGTAAAGTTGGCACACCTGAGTACAATCTCGTGTGTCGGGAGAGAGCTAGGATGGGAACCACTCAGGAAACAAGCTCTGTGGGGACGGAAGGAAATCTGCAGCCTGGAGCTCAGCTCACCCGGGCTTTTGGTTCTGGAGACTCCATGTGACTTCAGCCTAACTCAAGTCTCCAGGTTGCTTGTTGAAAGTAGTGAAGACTCTAAGGCCTTGCAGACTCAATAGACCTGAAGGTCTCCTCACACACTTCTTGGCCACTTGAATGTGGATAATAGAATTCTGAGGCCTTCTTGGAAGTTTGTGGGCTTTGTGTCTGGAATAATGAGGAGAACTGTATTAGTTTGGCTTCGTTTGGACTGCAATTAGACAAACCAAAAGAGCAGTGGCTGAGGCAAAAGAGAAGTAAATTCTTTCATATCCAAGGAGGTGACAGCTTAGGGGCTCTGCCTTTTTGTCTGTCTTTGCAGTGCTTCTTTTCCTCAGGACTCTCATGCTATAGCCCAAGGAGGCATCTCAAATTCACATGCCAGTGAGCAGAAACGAGAGGGCCGAGAAAGGACATGCTCTGCTCCATCTTTGTTTTGTTTTGAGACCAGGGCTCACTCTGCAGTCCCTGCTGAACTGGAACTCGTTTTGTAACCCACACAGCCTTGAACTTAAAACAGTTCTGCCTCAGTCTCTCTGCAAGAGTTAGGATACAGACGTGAGCTGCTGTGCCCAAGCATTTCACATAAGTTCCATGCACGGTTTCCCTCTACGTGACCTGAAGAAACTGAGGGCCCACCGCACTGCTATAATGGAGAGGGCCTCTAGTTTGGCTGTGGTGTGCCAAGTTTAAAATAACGAGTATTTCAAAGGGAGATGGAGAAGAAGAACACAGAGGCCTCTAGATACCAGCAGCAATCCTGAGTCCTGAGACTGGGCGGAGAGACAGAGGCTGAGAGTGTAAAGTGCCCAAGCTAGAGACTTGACCAAGGGTTGTCTGCTGGCTGCCTGCTGGCAATAAGCACTATGCTTTGTGTCCTTATAGAATAGCACAGAGGTGAACAAATGTGCCCTCTGGACATGGCAAAGTCACAGTGGTATTGATGGATGAACACCATGGACTGAAAAGTGTGAACTGTCTTATTGTCTCAGATAAAATGAGCAAACACAACCCAGGATGGGGCGGGGTAGATGTCCCACAAACGAATGATTCTGAAATTCTTGCCAACAAGGGACAGTGGGGCATCAAAACAGTCAGATTTGGGAAAAATGCAGCACGGTTACACTACATCACTCCACTTGTGAGGACCAGAGTATTCCTAGTAAAATCCCTGTGCTGATGCAGGTAAATTGCCTAGAACCTTTGGAAGCTCAGTCTTGTGGCAAATAGTAGCATCTTACAAACACACTTGATCCTGTGATCATTCAACAAGCACACCCCTCCAATCTTTGTTGGGCTGATTGTTCAATCAGCACCAAGCAGGAGACCACCCATGCCCTGTGACTGAAACTCTTCTACCTTCTTGGGGACATATTGAGGGAGCTCCCCCCCCCCCAGTCACCATCTCTATGCCACACTCTGTGCTCCCGGGAAGAGTTACAATTACCCAGAGGGTGACTGAACTGTCAGCTGTTCCCTCCGAGCTTCTTCAGCATGTGGTGGTGGCCCACACCCCCAGTTCTGCAGGCCGAGCTTCATGTCTAGATTAAAGAAACAAGGCCTGATTTTAGTTTTAACTTTATACAGCATTTGGAACTGTAGCTGTATCATTCATAAGGTAGGCATTGTAATGTCATCCCCGGCAGGTGTCAGTGTCCTTCACATACTGGTGAGTGACTGAATCTCTTAAAGGTCGTGCCAACTCACAGAACACTGAAGAGTTGGCATGGGAGACCAGTGTCGCAGGGAGAGAAAGGTCCTCCGAGAACAGCTGTAACAGCTGATATGGGCTGACTCACAGTTGGCGTGTTATAGCAGACCCACACAAACAAGATTTCTGACACCATTGGGCAACTTTGTCACAAGTGACAACTGCGTGACAAGGTTGCTGTGGTGCTGGTGCTGCCCAGCTGTGACCACCAGCTCTCCTGCCACTGCAGCTTATAGAGCAAAGCTTGTGAATGTTACATTTGCAGAAATAATTCCCTGTTGTCGTGCTTATGTGTAAGTCTTGGTCTACATGCACACTCGGTCCAGAACTGTTTTTGTGTGGCCACTGTTCTGAATCCTGGACTCTCTTGGCCTCTAACTATATTTCCTCCATATTGTTAGTGCTCAGAAATGTGTGTTCTTATTAAAGTCCTTGGCCATGGCCCGAATAGGTAATTATGGACACATCTGCTGTTATGTGCAACAATCAGATCTGATAACTATCTCAGAACTATTCTTAAAAGCACATGGCAAAACAAACTGCTGTTATGTCAAGCCATTGAAATCCTGCTAGCTCTAGGCAATCTTATATTTAGACTCTTAGTTTCATTCTTCCTATGACTTTTAATCATTGGAGGCATTCTGTTAACATTCGTGCGTGGTGGCGGTGGTGCACCCTTTAATCTCAACACTAGGGAGGCAGAGGCACTCGGATCTCTGTGAGTCCAAGGCCAGCCTGGTCTACAGAGTGAGTTCCAGAACTACACAGAGAAATCCTGTCTCAAAAACAAACAAACAAAAAACATTTGTAATAAGCTTAGAATTGACATTCTTTATTTGGAGTATTTTATATTACCTTTTACTTAGGATTATCGCACCAAGCTGTTTCTTCTAAACAGCTTTTTTTTTTTTTTTCTGACTTTTCCTTTTTTCTTTATAATGTGACAGGGTTTCATCAAACCCAGGCTGACCTCAGACTCACTACGTAGCTGAGCATGGCCTTGAACGTGGGCTCCTCCTGCCTCTACCTCCCCAGTGAGGGATTATAAACATGCTCTATCACATCTGGCTTGAGAATATTCTTGCTGAATTCTGACATGCAGCGGGGAAAGGGACTGTACATGCCAGCCCCACGGCTGATGCACACCTTCACAAATTAAAAACGCCTCGGCGGCGGAAGGGCCAGCTCATGACCGAGGTTTGTGTGGGGGCGGCTTTTTGGAGAGTGACAGCGGGGATCAGGAGCGGGTAGCAAAGGCAGCCAAGCAGCAGGAAGACAGGCCCGGTGACTCAGCTCTGTTGCCATGGCAGCAGTGATTCAGTCCCTCAGACCTTCAGTGAGGCTGCTGGAACACAGCTCAGAACCCCCTCCTGGGGGGACGGGTGAGGGGGAGGGAGGGCGTGTTTATCCACTAATGTCCCGGCTCTAGGTGGTTTTGTGGGGTTAACCCCTTCCTTCCAGGGTGGACGACAAATGGATCCTGTGTGGATCTGATTAAGGCTTGAGCAGGACTGTTTGGGGCATCGGCACCTGGAGTAAGAGGTGAAACAGTGTGAAGCGGCCAGGAGAGGTGCTGCGGGAGAGAACATGCTCAGCCAGGCACAGCACATGCTAGACACACGCTACTCCAGCCGCCATGACAGCGCATGTCATAGATCATCTAATTATGTTGTACTCTAGCAACACCCCCCCCATACTGGTTCTCAAGGTTTATGGTCTGCAGAGTAAATCCCAGGGGGCCGATGAGATCAAAGCTGTTTCATACAATAGTAAGCCATTGTTAGTTTCTGTCATGCTCTTTCTGAGTATGCAGTGTTTTCCTCATCATGTGTGTTCATGGAGACTGTCTGAAGAAGCATTTATGAGACCCAGCTTCTTCCATAATCCCAGCATTCAAGAGGTTTGCAAAATTCTAAGATGATTCTAGTTAGGCCACAAATTTTGTGCTGGAAAATACAGGTATTTTTCATGAAAGTACATGAGTGTGTATGGCTGTGCATGCGTGTGTGTGTGTGTGTGTGTGTGTGTGTGTGTGTGTGTGTGTGAGAGAGAGAGAGAGAACAGACACTTATTATTATTGAGTTTTGTTTTTTTTGAGACAGGGTTTTCATGAACAAGACACTACTTTGTGGTAAGAATGTGATATCTGGAAAAGTTAGCTTTATTACAGTATAATGTGGTATTTTATTTATTCTGTCAATTAAAAACACAAATTCAAAGTATTTACAATACTAATTGAACTCAATTTAAGAAATCAACTTCCATGCTTTTTCATGTCAATACTGAGTATTAAAAGGACAGTCAGTATAATTATGCTCAAAATTATTCACCCCAAACTTGTAACTGTTTGGCGTTAGGACGTTCACACACAGCTCAGTTCTGGGTGCTAAGCTCTGGAGCTTCAAGGAAGAACATTTTGTTTACTTCACTAATGGGAACGTCTCTCAACGCTGGGATGGCGTCTTCCTGGTAGTTCTTCCACTGTTGGTTTTTAGCATAGTTATCTGCAAGAAAAGAAAAGCTCTGCTGAGCCAGGCATTTTCTTTCTGTAATTTCTGTGGTCACCCGGCTGATACGAGGCAATGACAAACACCACGCACTAGTAACAAACACCATGCGCTAGTAGTTACTTGTCTCATGTGCTGTAACAAAATCCCTAACAAATGCAACTTCAGGGCTTACTCTGGTCGACAGTTACAGGGATACAATTCTCCACAGAGGGGAGGTATTGTGGCAGGAGCAGGAGGCTGACCACACTGTGTCCAGGCAGAGGACAGACGGGGATAAATGCTTATATGAATCTCATTTTCTTGTTCTTATTCAGTGCTAGAACTATGGAACTGTACCCTCCACATTTAGGGTGTATTCTTACTCAATAAACCTTACAGAGTGCTCAGATATTGGTTTCCACTGGGATTCTAAGTCCCACCGAACTGGCAGTCAAGCTTAACCACTGTGCCATGCCTAATGTAACAAGATTGCTTTGTCTCAGTGCGTTTCTGACGAAAGTACTAATATTTCATCTTCCATCCCTTTCTAATTTATTTACATATGAGCTTACCTGTGATCGTATGAATGGAGTTGAGTGGAGAAGTACTCATCATGTTAAATCCAAACAAGAGGACATAGCCGATTACAACAGCAATAAGGAGATAGACAGGCAATGCGACCGCCCAGTATCTGCAGGAGAGGACATCGAGAAGTCCTAATTCCCAAGAGGCAGTCACAAATCACACTCTTTTGTTTGTTTTTTTGAGACATTCTGTAGCCTTGGCTGTCCTCGAACTCACAGAGATCCGCCTGCCTCTGCCTCCTGAGTGCTGGGGTTAAAAGTGTGCTACACCACTGCCTGGCCTACAAATGATAACACATGGGAAAAAACAGACTCTTCTATCTCAAAGACTATCCCTTTTATCTGCTATCCTATTTTATTTCTGTGTGCTTATACCTTTAAAAGATTTTTCAGCAGCAGTATCATTTTAGCAAGATTTTAGGGAGGAAATGGAGATATATGTGTTTGTACCACCATCTTTCATTGGTGATACATGAGTAACCTTTAGGAGACACTCATTTTCTGCTGGGGTATGGCTCACTGGTTAAAGCACATGCCACTCCAGTGTGAGGACCAGAGTCAGGATTCCCAGAACCCAGGTGCATTCTGGGTGCATGTGTGGCCCACCTGTAATCCTAGCACTAGAGGGCAGACACAGGGAATTCTGGAGCAAGCTGGCTAACAAGACAATACTGTTGTACTCCTTGTTCAAGTGAGAGACCTTGGCCCCTTGAATAAGGTGGAGAAGGATGGAGAAAGACTCCTGGACCACTCAAGCACATGCAAATATGTTCACCTGCACTCAGAGATGTGGCCAGACACATGAAACACCCCCAACCCACCACACCCCAACACACACACACACACACACACACACACACACACACAAACAATTTCAACAGTTACTTATGGATTGTAAAACAATAATGATTTAAGGTGTGCTAGAAAGAACTATAACCCTTCAAAACAGTTTTACCCCTAGTAAGGAAATAATTAAACTTACTTTTGAGGCCAGTAAGTTAAGCCTAAGGAGTTTAGCCAGGATTCAGGAATGAAAGCCCATACAAGATAAAGTACTGCAGGGTAAAGAGGGTAAGGGAAGAAAAGTCAGCAAGGCACAGACCCAATCTGTACGGTTCAGATACAACAATGTCTCAGAGGCAGGCTCGGCTCCCTCAGAGTTCAACATCTTCAGCTCCTCATCTGTACCATTCTTGGGATACCATAATTACCACATCAGTAAGTTCTTAGTGTCTTAGCCCTCACACTGCATTGTAAATAGTCTAAGGGTGCTCTTAGCACTTTTTCAGCATCTAGCAAGTTCCTTCTGCATGCTGTGTGTGCAGTACTTCTCCATGGGTCAGATGTAATTGCATTTAGTTGCTTAGGGGAACTTGTCCCCTTTGGTTCTGATTGTCCCTTAACACCCAGTCTCTGTGACCCCCTTCTCTGTACACTTTACTTCATTTAACCCTCAGAACAATCCCGAGACACACGTGTAAATCTTACACAAGGGAAGTGGCGTGGGAGGCCAAGTGTGTGCTGTAGCAGTAATGGGTTGTTTTCCCCAAGATTAAAGTGTTACAAAGTGCTGTGTGTCAAGACTGTGGATACAATGAACCCTCAAGAGCTGGTTTCTGCTTTCCTTACACATCTGGTGCTGAAGAAACACGGCTAAACTCATCTTTCCCTGCACGCGGTGAGTGCTAATGTCCAAGCGCTAAAAGACAGTGTGCAGCACAAAAGGACCTCCTCCTCCTCCTCCTTCCCCACAGCTCTGCTTCCTGGGTTTGCTTGACTTACCTCCGGACTCTCCAACTAGAATGAAAAGTCAACGAAAGCAGACAAGGCTTGGCTGTTTTGCTATTCCCTGGACTCTAACACTGCCTGGTACATAGTAAATACTCAATAAATTCCTGAATTAATTTTTGTTTGTTTCTTAAGCCACCGATTTAACTTGTTTATATAGTTTCTGATCCTCAAAATATTTATATAAATAAACACCTGAAAGTTATTAAATATTGTTTCTTTGCATTAAGTACTTTACATATAATGTCCGGGTTAATACAAGAGTCCAAAATGGCAGTAGAGTGAAGTCCGCCTGTACACCTGTGTTCTATTCCAGTCCTATTGTGTATTAGCTGTGTGGCTTTGAACAAGTTACTTAAATCCAGTATTCTCACCTTCAAGTTGAGGACAGCAAGCAGTAGAGTACCTACTTTACAGGATCCTTTTATGCAAAACATCAGCAAGGAACATTATCAATATCCTGATGAGGGCACTTTAGGCCTGATTAAGTTAAAACACCCTTAGGCCAAACAATTTGTCCATGAAAGAGCCAGGATTTGAACTCAGTTATAATTTCTTCACTCCACTGACCAGGCTACAAGTGAGCTAACACTTTTCAGTTAAGAATTCAGAAATTTGGACTGTGGGCATTTAACCCTTTCAATTGGTTGGCTCATACTTTCCAAACTTCTTGAGGAGGGCTTTGGTCCTCTTTGTGTGAGCTTGTCATGTTGGTTTTTTTGGTAAGGCACAGTGTCCTCATCTAAAGAAATGGGACATTATGGGGATCAAAGTAGACCCAGGGTGTAAAGGGCCCACTCTTACACCTGCATCTCTAGCCATCCACTCTTCATCTCCAGCATGCTGCCCTGGACCTATACACTCCTCACTCGCGAACCTTCGCAGGCCTCATTCACGAGCCCTCCCATGGTCCTTCCAGCTAGCTTTATTCTTCTGATACAACTGCCAGAGGGAGGAGGCCAACCTGACTTCTCAGTGCTCCCCTGCTCTCCCAGGGCATCCGTCATGCTGTGTGAACTGTAGGTTTGCTATACTTCTCCACAAGACCATCACCTCAAGGACAGGGACCAGGCTTTGTTCACTTGAGTGTGGAGCCTGGAGCTGGATAAATACTGGAGATTAAACCTGGTACTGGAAATAGAAACACTTCCTGATTTCCTTCCAGGGCTCCTAAGAAGGGACAGGTGTGGAAAGAATCAACAGCTCTCGTGTGCACGCTCCAAGAGATTTCCTGGTCCTCGAACACACCAGGAAATGCCCTGGCCGTCCGTCCGTCCGTCCGTCATCCCTTCCATTGTACTTACTGAAGCCGAACTGAGAGCTTAAGAAAAGAACAAAGCCATAAATCGCTCTTTCTGGCAATGGCGACGGTGAGTTTTCCACCATCTTCCCTGCGGCTTTGGGCAGTCTGTGGAAAGGGAACACAGTCGTCGTCAGACATCGGCCCCCTCCTCCTTCCACCACTGGACCATTACATAATCTCCCTGCTGCGCTGCGGATGCTCGCCCGCGCGCTCGCCCGCCCGCCCGCCCGCCCCTCCGCGGGCCCTCCACGTGCGCGCGCACCGCGGGGAAAATGCGCCACTGGGACATCGGGGACGAGGACCGGCCCGGGCCGAGTGCTGCCACTCACGAGGGGCTCGCCCTCGCCTCAGCTGAGGCCCAGAAAAGAGGGGACACCCACGCCCACCCTGCCCGACCTGGCAGCCCCTCCGCGCTCAGCCCTTTGCGCAGGCGCAGCCCGCTTGCCGCAGTGGCGACAAAATAAAGAAATAAATAAGTGAAACCCGGAGGAGAAAGCGGGGGCCGGGGGCCGGGGCGGGGGCCCGCCGGTTGGCGCAGGCGCACAGCGCGGGCACTAGCGCAGTCTCCCCACCCAGCCCGCCGAGCCCAGGGCGGCGCGGCGACTGCGCATGCGCGCCCGCCGCCCACGTGACCCGCCCCCGCCAGCCTGCGGAGCGCGGCGCTCGCTCGCTCGCTCCTGGCTGGCTCGCAGGCTGGCTGGCTCGCACTTGGGGGCTGCTGGACGCGGAGGCCCGGAGGCGGGCGGCGGCGCGGCGGAGGCGGCCCGCGTGCGTCTGAGGCTCGCGGGCTGCGGGCTGCGGGCTGCGGGCTGCGGGCTGCGGGTGCGGGCCCGGGTGAGTGGCGACCCAGCGCGCGTCCCGCCGCAGCCGAGATGCCGGGCGCCGGGGGGGGGGGGGGGGGGGGGCTGCACACCTCCCGCGTGGGTGTGTGGTGAGTGTGGCTCCCGCCGGGGCGCCCGCGCGCCGAGGGGGTGTGGCCGCCCTTGCCCGGGTCGGTGGGTGTGTCCCGCTTTGTCCCGGGGTCCCCGGGGGGTCCCCGACGGAGAAAGCCGGCCTCTGTGCGCGCATGCATCCGCGCGGGGGCGGCCCCGGGGGCGTCCTGGGCGCTCGGGGGCGCGTGCCTGCGTCCGCGGCTCGCCCGCTTTGTTCTTGCGCTCGCCCTGGCCTGCGGTGGCCGGCGTCCGCTTCCGTCCCCCCCACCATCACCCCTGTCGCCGCCTCCCCGGGGGTGCGCGCCCGCTCCCCCTGCAGTGACGCGCGCGAGCGTCCCCCGGGTCCCCAGAGATGCCCGGGGTGGGTGGGTGGGGTCCTGCGGCGCGCGCGCGACCCCCCCGGGCCTGTGTCTGTGTGTGTGTGTGTGTGCGCGCGCGCGCGCCTCCCGGCGTCGTTGTCACCCGCGGGGGGGACCGCGAAGGGACGCGGAGCCGCCCCCACCTGCAGCTCTCGCCCGCCCGCCGAGCGAGCATCCTTGGCCCTCCCCGCGGGGCTGCGGCTGCTGCAGTGGCGGTGACGTCACCAGGGCCTTGGCGGGGATGGGGGCAGACTGGGGGACAAAGCACCAAAGCGACGCCGAACGCGGGTCGGTGCCAGCGCGCGGTTCCCTCTACGGAAGCTTCTGGCTCGCACTCGGACGTGGTTGAGGGTGCGGGTCCGTCCCGGTGCACGCGCGCCCTGGGCCGGGAGAGCCTGCGAGCCGCGCGCGCGCGGTTTCTGCGGGGCTCCCTGCCGCCCCGGCCGCGCGCATCTCTGCGCTCTGGCGAGGGAAGCGGGTGGAGATCGCACAGGTTTTTACTGCTCTTCTCGCAACCACGGTTCGAGCTAGAACACCTGTCTCAGAAAACGAGAACAAAAACAAAACTTGCATTTTGATGGCAGGTAAACGGGTTTGTTCTAAGGTTGCGCGTGGCGAAAGGAAGGTGAAACCGCTTTAAGGGAATCGGTGGCCGCCGTCCTGTGCTTTGCGCTCAAGGGCTGCGGGTTCTCTCTGTCTCTAGCCTCAATTTCCTTACTGTTGCCTAATTTTCTGGAATACTTCAAAGATTAAACATAGGCAGGTCTAACCAAACCAGACATTATATTTATTTATTTGCCAAATTTACTTCAAATCCTACAAACAAACAAACAAAGCTTAAAAAATTTTGGAGGTGCTGAGAGTTCTCCCCCTCCTTACCTGGAGATAGCCACTGTGTTCAGGTTTGTGTGTGTCATTTCCTTGCACAATTTACAATTTGGTAATGGTGAAAACATAAACAATACGTGGTATTGGTTTTTAAAGTGATGGAATGGTGTCTTTTTGCAACTTGCTTTTTCACCCAGCATCACATTTTGAGATTTATATATACAAATGAATAAATGGAACACTTGTACTGTCTTTGAATGATTATAATTGTTGGTGTAGCACTGCACTGTATGAATATACCATAATTTATAGTCTCTTGATGGATTTTGGAGTTGTTCATAGTCTTTATCCTTTAAAGCTGTCCTGCAGTAACTGTATTTGTACGTGTTGGTTGTGCACACTTTTGGAGTCCTAGTCACAGTCTTGCTGGGTGGTAGGATGATATGTGCATCTACCACTTAAGATAGAGACTCGGTTATTGTACCAGTTTTCACGATCACTGATACTGAGAACACCCATTTCCTCTCATGCTTGCTAACAAACTACATTTTCCCCCCTTCTCTTTACTGACCATCTTCATGACTTTAGCTTACTGCTAAATTTGCTTACTGCCCAGCCTATGTCTAGCTATGTGATAGCAAATGGGTTACTCTCTCACAGCTAATTGGTTTGGTCTTTATTGAGTTTGGTCTTCATAATATTAATTCCAACGAATGTTTGTTATGTTATCTAATGTTGCTATGGTTGATGTGAAGATAGAATTTCAAGGTATGCTAAATGTACCTCTCTAGCACCAAGTGAGCTGATTTGATTAAAAGCATTTTAAAGATGTGACGTTTTTCTTTAAATCCTTCCCTCCTGGACGAAGTCGTTGGTACATTCAGAATACACGTAACATACATACAAGCTGTGAAGTAAAACCAATGAACACCTCCAGATCTACCAGTGGATCCTTGCAAGAGTCAACCTAACCAACATCGAAGGTGCTCACTTTCAGGAGGCGTTATGCTGAACTCATGCTATTCCTGTATTTTAAATACTTTAATCAGATTTTTGTGTATCATTCAATACTGCATTGTATATACGGTTTTTATGTGTGAGTAAAAAAAACATGATGGGTGTAGTCTTTGGGAACTTGGATTCACTCAATGCTGTATTTCTAAGTTAGTAACATTCAGTACAGATGTAAGTAATTCTTTACTGCTTGTGTAATACTGGGTGAATATAGTGCACTTTATGCATTTTCCTGTTGGTAGGCATTTCGATTGTTCTGTTTTGCATAGGAAAAGTAAACAGCACACCCACTTGGAAGAGCTATGGTATAGCTTCAAGTAGGAAAGCAGAAATAACTTGAAATGCTATCTGCAGTGCAGAAAAGCCTCTGAATCCCAGCACGCCCTCTCTCCACTTCTTCAGGAAATCGGTATCACTTCTTTCTTCTGTTAATTATCAGTGGTTGATAATAACTTTTATCCTACTCAACTGTATGGTACAAGTAGCTATAATGTCTAAGACACTTTGACACCTATTTTCTTTGCACCATGGTACATGTATGGAGGACAGCTTGAAGTCCTTTCCTTCTGCCCTGTGGGTCTGGGCGAGTGAACTCTGGTGTTTAGGGTTGGTGGCAAGTGCCCCTACCCACTGAGTTATGTTGCTGGCCCAGTGACGTGTTTAGAGCCATCACGGTTTGGCTTTAAAATGCCTTTATATTTTACTGTAGAAATTACCCTAACTACATTTTCCCCCCTTCTCATTACATCTAACTCAGTGCTGAACCGTTTTAGGCATCACAGCAGCGTGTGGGAAGCACATGATTTTAAAAAGCACTTTTGGTGCTTTGTGGACAGAACATAGGTTGGAGTACGCAGCATCGTAAGCCACCGTTTGCTGGAGTGGAATTGCGGGTCTTTAACAGAAGGATTGCAGGTTGGTTTTGAAGCGACTGTGCCAGCTGGTATTTTTGGTACCGTGCATACTTATGACAGCATTCTGTGAGAGTTACAGTTAACCTGGAACCTCTCCAACACTCATCTTAGATTTCTTGTATTTGCCAGTAGTTGGACGTGGTGCATCAGTGAGGTTTAAATTTGCATTTATTAATGAGATTGAGAATCTTTTCATATGTATCAGGTGTTTCCTTTGTGAGAAAAGCGTGGCCATGTTTTTTCCCCCAGTTTTAAAAAGTACTGAATTGTCTTTTAAAGCTGAGAAGTGGGTAGCTTTTTATTTTTATTTATTTATTTTCTATTATTATTATTATTATTGTTGTTAATTCAAGTTAGGGAACAGGCTTGTTTCACATGTAATTCCCCTCTCCCTCCCCTCCCCCCCATTCCTTCTCCCCCATATTTATTTATTTTTTATTATTTATTTACTTATTTATTTATTTTTTGTTTTTTGAAGACAGGGTTTCTCTGTGTAGCTTTGGAGCTATCCTGGCACTCGCTCTGGAGACCAGGTTGGCCTTGAACTCACAGAGATCTGCCTGCCTCTGCCTCACCAGTGCTGGGATTAAAGGCGTGCGCCACCAACACCCGGCTATTTTTATTTATTTTTAATGTGCATTGAAAAAACCCAGAGCCTCATGTATCCGACAAAAATTTTCTACCATTAAACTACATCCTAGATCCCAATTCTTAGTTTTAATGTAACCTAATTGGACGGGCCCTTTGCTCTGTGTTCCTTTTTAGGCGTTTTTAAATGATGCCTTCCTTCTGAAACCCTTGCTCCATCTGCAGTCAGTTTTTGTGAATGGTGTGAGTTAGTGACCCACACTCATTTCATCTCTGGCTCCTCCTCTCCGGTCTGTGTATTGAATTTGCTTCTGCAGAGTCACACTGCCTCACTGGCCTGCCGAGTTTCTCAGTATTAATCTGTCTCTGGGTTGTCATTCTGTATTTCTTGTCATCTGATTTCTGTCTGTGTTTATATCTGCACTCTCTTAGTTACTGTCACTGTAGCTTTGCCTGAAATGTTTTTTGTTCTTTGGACGCAGGCTGGCCTTAAACTCAGTGAGTGCTGGGATTACATGCATGCAGATCGTAACTGGCTAAAACTTTGCAATTTCTTTCTTTCTTTCTTTCTTTCTTTCTTTCTTTCTTTCTTTCTTTTTGGTTTTTCGAGATAGGGTTTCTCTGTGTCTTTGGAGGCTGTCCTGGCACTCACTCTGGAGACCAGGCTGGTCTCGAACTCACAGAGATCCGCCTGTCTCTGCCACCTGAGTGCCGGAACTAAAGGCGTGCACCGCCAACGTCCGGCTTAAAACTTTGCAATTTCTAAACTTGTTAAATTATTCTGAGCCTTTGAGTCGGGCGCAGTGCCAGGGAGCTAGCTTCTTAGCCCCTCAGTGACTTTCATGCCCCGAGACTCTTGAGACTCACCTGTTGGTGGACCTTTGACCTTTAAGAATCAGTCATGAAGAGTCTTATGTGGCTTAATTGAATCAATCCAGTTAGTTTTGTGAACAATTGAAATTGGTTGCTGTTATAGATAATACCCCCAAGATTCCATTTGCTGAGAGTAATCAGTAAATAAAAATTTATAGCATATTTAAGATACTGCTGTTAAAACTATCTTCTTTGTATTTTATTTTTCATATTGTGGAAATCCATTGGATTTCCAGTCCTTTGCGATGGTGATGTTTATTTTTTTCTCTTTCTAATTACTTTCCATTTCACTCTCTCTCTCTCTCTCTCTCTCTCTCGTGTGTTGTGTGTGTGTGTGTATTCTGGCATATTTTCACATTTGTGTTCAGTGGAACTAGTTATGTCGTTCATTAGAGGTGATTGTAGTGCACACATATAGGTCTCATCCCCAATTTTGAAGGAACTGTTTCTCGTTAACAATAGCATTTGTTGAGAGGTTTTGTAATAGCTATATCATGTTAGGAAAGGGTTTGCCATTTTTCACATGCTTTTCTGTATTTGTTGAGATTTTGTTTCGTTTTTTCCCAGTCCATTATGCATAATAAATTTTACAAATTATGTTTTTTTTTTAAAAAATTATTTTATATGTATGGTTTTGCTTGCGTGTCTGGTGCCCACAGAGACCAGAAGAGGGTGTTGGGTCCCCTGGAACTAGAGTTGTACGCAGTGGTGAGCCACCGTGTGGGTGCTGGGAAGTGAACCCAGGTCCTTAGCAAGAGCACGAAGTACGCCGTCCTGCAGAGCCATCTCTCCAGGCCTCCAGATTTATGGACTTTAATTACATGTTTTTAGTTCTTTCTGGAGATAGAGCCAAATTGGCCTTAAGATTTTCTTTTTAATGTAATGTTTTATTTAGGATTTGGTACCTTTCTATAAACAGGACCTGCCCCCTCCTTTTTGAGACAGAGTCTCACTGTCTGGCCCTGACTGGCCTAGAACTCTTGATACAGGTCAGGGTGGCCTCAACTCAAGAGATCCACTCGCCTCTGCTTCTTGAGTGCTGGGAGCAGAGGTGTGCTCCTCCACACTCGGCCAGCCTCTCATGCTTCTTTTTTGACCGAGTGATTTTGGTATTAAAGTTGCAACAACCTACTAAGTGAGTTACTGAGTAGTTTGGATTGGAGCTATCAGTTCATTAAAATTTTGATGGAATTTACTTAGGTCTATTTTTTTAGAAATTTGTTTATCCATCAAAAATTTTAAGTTTATTAGTACAAATTCGTGGTAATTAAGTAATTACCCGAGTCTTCTCATGTCTCTTTAGAGTGTCAGACTAGAGTCAAGCTGACCAGGGTTATCATTTGACCAAGCTGATACTTACATGGCAGCAGTTATTGGATAGTAGTTAGGAGAATATTATTAACCCAGGACTTGTTAATAGTCCCAACAGTTTTTCTTGTTATGTATGCTGAGACTCCTTTAGTAGGTGCAGGCAAGCCCTGCTGTTGACCATCCTTAAATTTGCAGATGACCTTGCCAGCTAGAGGGCAAACACTTTGCAAAAGCAGAGGTTTCCATCTTCTGTGAACTTTCACGTGGATTCCCGTTGGAAGTGTGGTCCAGATGTAGCTTTTGGTACCACTGCCTCTAGCTCTTAGGTGTTAGTTTAGTTTCTAACTTGAGATTTGTTCTTTTGGATGGAGAGGGTAGCTTTAAATGTTTTCCTCCATCTATGAATGAACAGAATATTATTATTATTATTATTATTATTATTATTAATCTGTGATCTGCCAGACCTGAGGGCTTTAACTCCGGAATTTGGGAGGCAGAGATGTGTGGGTCTCTGAGTTCAAGGACATCCTGGCCTAGTCTACATAGTGAGTTCCAAGCCACTACTACGTAATGACTGCAATAGTGAGACCCTGTCTCAAAACAACTTGAAATTCACTTTTTCTCCCCGTTGGTAGAGTTGTTTAATATCTAATAAATTCCTTTATTTTAGTATTTAACTATGGTAGTTTTAACTTGTATTAGAAAAATTTTCATCAAATAGGATTTTTTTGGGGGGGGGCGTTTGAGACAGGGTTTCTGGCTTTGGAGCCTATCCTGGAACTTGCTCTGTAGACCAGACTGGCCTTGAACTCACAGAGATCCACCTGCCTCTGCCTCCCACGTGCTGGGATTAAAGGCGTGTGATGGTCGAGTAATGTGAAAACTGCTTGGGTGCCCCAAGCGTAGAAAGAGGTGAACAACGGGGTAACCAGGAAATGCCTCCTGAACTGAGTGGAACTGGTGGGCGTTTCCTGGTTCCAGAATCAAGTTGCTAAGGAGTGACCAGCAGGCAGGTGTGACAGAGTATAAGCCGTGTGCCATGGAGTGAGGAGATAGAAGCAGGGGCGGAATTGTACCAGGCCTTGTCCTGCATAGTGTAAGGAAAAAGTGCTATTGGATGCTGCAGAGATGCTGTTGAGTGAGATGACAGGCTCAGCCTCAGGAGGAGAGGAGGTCTCACCAAGGCTGGTGTGGCTCGTTCAGATGGGGTTGTTGTTGTTGTTGTTGTTGTTGTTGTTGTTGGTTTTAGAGAAGTAGCGGTGTAGTACGTGTATTGAAACGAGAGTGGGCAGTCAGTGTTGACCTGGTTTTCGATTGGATTTGACATTTAGAGCAGTTAAACTGATAAATAGTAGAGCAGTTAAACTGATAAATAGTATACAAAAAGAGGAAAGAATTGGTTTCTTTTGAGTCTTTTTTGTTTGTTTCATTTTGAGCTTCCTGAACCTGAGGGGCTTGTGAGACATTTTGGTTAAGATCTAGTAGCAGTTGACATGGGTGTTCTAGAAGTTGAGAGATGTGGCCCAGCCTGGGACGATTTGGGGATCTCTGGAAATCTCTAAAATTTGGAAATTTGGAATCCGGTGTTCCCTGTGGTACCCCCTGAGCTAATTTAATGATACCGTAGATAAATAACCTGGAAGGTTTTAATAGTAACTTAATGTGTGAAAAACTTAATGTATCAAACCTGTGATGTCATAGACGTTCTTGTTTAGGCCAAGTAAACTCTGTGAAAGGGAACTACTGAGTGAACATACATGTAATAAATGGAAGTGGCAAGAGCTGCTGGGACACCATGCCAATGCTAAAGGTTCAGAAAGTGTGCTTTGAGCCGTGGGTGTGGTGGGTAAGGTCACTCAGAGAGTAAGATGAGAAGAAGGGAGTTGACATTTGGGTGGCGGGAATGGAGAAGAAGAGCCCATGAAGGAGACTGAGGAAGAGCAGCCAGACCAGTAGGAGGAGAAGCAGAAGATGGTCTTTGGAGTCCATACGAAGAGTGCTCACAAGGAGGAAGAGGTCCACAGTGTCAAGTAAGTTGTAAGCTGAAAAGTGCTCTTTGGATTTAGTGATTAAGGTAGACTGTTTAGCCGGAACCATCTAAAAATAGGTCTTACAGATTCATCTGCAGTGTTTGTTAATAATAGCTATTATTTATTGTATCTCTTAACATGCCTGGTACCTCGAAAGCGCTTGACATGTATTAGCTGATTAGTCAGGAAGGTAGTATTTGTTATCCACACTTGGTGTGTGAAGAAACTGAAGCACACAAAAGCTCAGTAACTTGTCCAGGATCACACACCTAGGCGGCGGGAGCATCAGGTGCCATTCCAAGAGTTCGTGCTCGTCACCATTTGCCACATTGCCTCTCTAGTCAAAGCAAGTGGAACATTAAGTAACCTGCACCAGCATTGTAATCACAGTCCAGTTGTTGCTGTGTGAGTTATCTTAAGATCTGATAGACTTGAATGACGAGCATCATGTTAGAAGCTTGAGTCTGCCAATTGTATTGTAATCTACACCATGGTGCTGACTTTGTGGGTTATGACAGTTTTTGTCTCTTTCTGTATTTATAGTAAAAAAAAAAAGTGAAGTATGTATTTCTGAGGAAAACATATATTATGTGCCTTCTTTTGGGTGCTGTGGTGTCTTATTTTTTCCAGCTATTGTGTAAATTCCTTAAACTCTGGCAGTGTTGTTCATGCAGAAGTGGTAAACTTCTCAGGTGTTACAGGTGATTGTTCTATTGTAGGTGTCATTAGTGACTTTATTAAAAGCAGTTTCCTTCAAATGGCAGAAATGGAACCAAATTGCAGGAAACCAAAAGTGAGTGAAAACGGAGGACTCTGGGAAAACAAGGAAGATTTCTGGCTAGGTTGAAGAATGGGAGGCAATGGGAAAGAAGACAGCTGTGAAGAAGGTTGCTGGTGTGGCCAGAGAGGGCTGGCTCAGAGTGAGGGTTTGAGACGGGCTCCGACGGTAGACATCGGAGTGAGAAGGGGCCCTGGGGAAAGAGGGGCCTTGTGAGGTAGGCAGTCACGTCCGTGTCAGTTAAGAAGGCGTCATCTGCCTAGGCCTTCATGTGGCTGGGACAGTGCACTTGGAAGAGGGAATGCTGATTGCCGGTGAGGAAAAGTAGCTGTAGTGAATTACTGTGTGTGAGAGAAGAGATCGTGAGCCCAGAGGACTGGGTGTGGATCTTTCCTCACTTGGTGACCTTGAGCAATTCACTCAATTTTACTCAAGTGTTTCTGCATTTGTACAGTAGAGACAGTGACATGAGTCTACTGTGAAGAGTTACTGTCATACTCAGTACAGTGTGTGTGTGTGATGTGCGGTGCTTATAGTCACTGAGGAAGCTTGCTCTGCACCTTTGGTATTGTGAGGTTTCCACAAGTCAAACTGAACGAACTGCTGGATGGCAGAGAGAGGTGTGTATTCCACTGTCTGTTTAAAGGTAAACTTGACAGAGGAGGGTGTTATGATGGTGCTGGTGATGGAAAGAAAAGAGTGTGATTACTTATCAAGAGCTAGAAGTCATGAAATGCTGAATTTTCAGTGATATTGTAGCTCTAATCCGAAAAATCCTCGTTCCTGAACTTTGTTGGGGGGAGTAGCCTAAAACTGTAGAGTAGTTTTCCTCTCCCTCCACTGAAATGCATATTAAAGTATCTTTTGCTAAAGTGAAGGCAGACTCTCACTTGCTGTCCTCACAACAAGGCTATGCTTGTTGTAGTTGAGAGTACAAGCGGGAGTCTTGGGATGGTATGTCTGGATGCGGTCATGGAGTGCAAGCAGAGAGTCCCGGTGAGCCACTCCAGCTTTGCCCGAGACAGAGACCCACTGAGAGAGGAATAGGGGTTCGGGACATGTGGGCAGCCAACTGAGTGGTCTGTCAGAGAGTCAGGGTGGTTGAGAATGTAGAGTTTGTGTGCTGTGAAGTGGCGTATTTGAGGTGTGCCATGTGGCCGGAAGGGAAGTACACGGCAGGAGATGTCTTTACACTCGGCAGACACTTTTTAAAGGTGCAGTTCGCTAGGCACATACAGGATAAGAGGCTCTTAGTTGTCTTCTACCCAAGGGAGACATGTATTCCGTGAGTTCAGAGTAGAGCTGGTGAATATGTTTGGAAAAGTCCGGGGGATTTGGGATGAGACTCACAGACCTAGTGTTGTGATTGGAGTTGCTGCCTTAGGGTACAGGCCCCCGATACTTTTCTGATGAACCATGGGGGAACTGCTGCCGCTCCTCGTGTTATCTTAAGCGATAGTTGATCTGAGTGTGTGTTGTCTCCTTAGGACTGTGCACCATGGATGATTTTGCTGAGGGAGACTTGGCTTTGGCAGATGACGCATTATTGGAAGGGTGCCCTTATGAGGACGACTGTGTCTGTGCTCCCGACTTTACCACTGATGACTATGTCCGAGTGACCCAGCTTTACTATGATAGAGTGGTAAGTAGGCTTGCCTACTTTGTGTTCAAAGTGCTGTGTCCCAGAGGCTGTCTGAGCAGGGCTTTTGTGGCTCGAGTGTGGGCAGGAGGTACCCATGCCTCTGAGCGAGCGGGTGAACCCAAAAGGGGGGGCGTGATGCGGAGTGGAGGTAGGAAGTAGTTATTTTGACTGGAGATGAACCAAGCACTTGAGGAGAAGCTGTAGGAACAGATGAGAGTGCCCCAGAGGAGTGCAGAAAACGCAGTCAGACATGCTTGCACAGTTTACTAGATAAAAATCAGAATAATTTTCTTCTTTTAGGGTATGCAATATAAAGATTATGCCCAAAGTGAGAAAAATTTAGGTGAGTATATTAACACTTTAATGCTAATTTGTTGAAGATTCAAGGGATGTCTGTCCATCTGGCCATAGCAGCATAATAATTTATCTTTTAAGATGTGTTTTTAGCTTGGTTTGGTGAGACAGGCCTGCACTTGGGAAGGAGGTTGAGGCAGAGGGATTGGAGTTCAAGGCCAGCTTTGATCAACATGCTGAGACTCTCGTCCTAGACTAGAAACTGTAATCGTTGTTAGCTAATTCAGCCAGTTCTTAAATATTCTTAATATCTAATAGATTAAATATTTTAGTTTTTACCTTTTTATATCTACTTTACTTTTTCCCTATAATGGTATTGATTCATTTGAAAATACTAATTTTAAACTTTTTAATTTTAATTAAGAATATGACATCTGCAATATATGGTGTAGTAAGCCACTTTCTATCCTGCAAGATTACTGTGACACCATTAAGCTATATATCTTCTGGCCACTTCTTTTTCAACATCAACACAGTTCTATAATATCAAGATTACATCCCTGTGTGGAAGCCACGTAAGTTGCTATGTAATAATAATTTTTAAGAACAATGTGTGATAGCACATTGTACAGTATTGAGGAATGCCATGTACAGTGGGAGGCCTGTGCCTCGTTCTTGAATGCTGTTTGATCTTTTGTTTGTTTAATCGGATAGAAAAAGTAAAGACTTGGGATTTGAATATAAATGAAAAATTACAACATTTTAATGAATTACCTGAATTGTAATAGATGGTAAGATTAATGCTGAATAAAAACAATTAATAAGCTTATTTATAAATATCAGTATTACAGGAGAGGGGAAAAGATAGTGTCTGGTTTGTTTATTGAACACCTGATGTATTGTTACCTAGAATAAAGAAAACGAACTTTCCACAGAGTTTGAATAGAACCATAAAGTTCATATAAAATGTAACATTCAGTAAGTAAGTACATTTGGGATCCTAATCTTTAAAAAAAAAATTGTCTTTAAGCCGTTCTCGTGCCGCTGAGATAAGTTTGAAGAAATTACAGCATCTTGAGTTGATGGAAGACATTGTGGATTTGGCAAAGAGAGTTGCAGTAAGTGGTAGAATGTGGCTCACTGGTTAGAATGTCAATGGATGGGAGCTGGAGACGTGGCTCCCTGGGTAAGAGTGCTTGCTGTGTAGACGTGCGGTCCTGAATTTGGATCCTAGCACCCATGTAAAAATGTGGCCCTGTAGCCTCAGCACGGGCGAGCGGGTGGAGACAAGAGGGTCGCTGGGGTTTGCTGGCCGCCAGCCTACTCCCAGATTCATTGAGAGACTGTTTCACACGTGGAGAGTCCGCCTCTGGCCTCCACCTGTGCGTGTACCACCACACACATGCTCATGCATCAGACATGCATGCACCATACTGAGTTCCCCCAAAACACACAAAAGGATAAAAAAGATGATCAAACAAACACAAGAATGTAAATATATGGTGTTTGTCTCCCAGTTTATAGCAGTTAGCAAGACAGTTAGCAAGCTTTTATTTTTTTGTGTCCATGGAAATGCTCAGTATTGAAGCAATGAGGCCATTATACTGGCTCTGTGGGCCCCAGTGAGTATCAGGATTGCATCTTGCTAAGGAGTAGAATCTGGAACTAACCATAAATGAGTGCAAGCCCTGTGTGTGGAGCCTCTGTCACAGGCTCTGAAACATTTGTATGTGGAGAGTGTCGGAAGACTTGAGGTGTCATTCTGCACTGTGTTGTGGGTCTTCCATATGGTTGTTTTCTTGTTGCAGTTTCGGTACTGTTGTGGTTGAAGCTTATGTTTGGAGAAGGTGTGTGTTTTCTGCTAAAATCAGTTGTAATAGCATACAGCTGACATACACACCTTTATTAAAAGTCTAGGTGTAATGAACTTCAAAAATCTACATTTTATGTTACACGATATATATATATATAAATATATATATATACATATACATATACATATATATGTATATATATATTTGAGACAGGTTTCTCTGTGTAAACTCTCTGGCCGTCCTGGAACTTGCTTTGTGGACCAGGCAGGCCTTGAACTCACAGAGATCCACCTGCCTCTGCCCCCTGAGCGCTGGGATTAAAGGCGTGTGTCACCACTGCCTGGCTTACAGTATACTTTTTAAGTAGAATGTATGGAAGACCATTTCTAAATTGCATTAGGATGGTAAAGGGACAAATTAACCATGTCAGTGTTTGTAGAGTACTTATGTAGAGGAGTGCAGTCAGACATCACTTAGTGATGGGGGCGCAGGCTGAGGACTGGGTCATTAGCTAGTTTCCCTGTTGTGTGAATCTCACAGATTGTATCTAACATTGAGCAAGACGGTTGTCTGAGACTGCTGCCAGTACAATGTGGCATACTATTTTATAGTAATCTCTCCTGATAAGTAGAGGGAGTACTCTAAAGTAATTGTAAAAACTGAATTGCAGTGAATACCAAACCTAGTAAGGTGGCTGTTGGCCGTCGTCAGGTCCTGCGTGGTGTATGCGTGCTGTACTTGCCCAGGTGGTAGTCAAGCGTGAGCACAGGCCCTGTAGTGTAATGTATGTGGTAAGTTTCAGGGTTGTTAGTCTTAGGGAGCTGTGGTCCTGTCTGTGCTTCCTTGTTAATTCAGATGCCAGTGTGTAGCTCATGACTTTTCCCAAAATGTGGGCTTTTGTGTTTTGTTTTCATTAGAAATTCAGTTCCTAGGCTAGGAAGATGACTCAGTGGGTAAAAGTGTTTGCCGTGCGAGTGTGAGGACGGAAGCCTGGATGCTTGGCCCTAATGCAAACAATGGTGGGAAGACAGACACGGGGCCACCAGAGCACGCTGGCCAGCTCCTTATTGAAATAGTGAGCTCTGGGCTCCAGGGAGAGACCTCACCTCCCTGTATAAGGTGGATAGAGGTCAGGGAAGACACAGTTGTTGACTTCTGACCTCTACATGCACACGCGCACATGTACGCAATACACATGCTACTCCCAAAAAGAACTCAAATGAAAGTGACAGAATAAAGGAAAATGTGTGGTTTTTGTTCTTTTTTTATTTTGCAGAATGATTCATTCCTTATTGAAGGCTTATTGAGAATTGGTTATAAAATAGAAAATGTAAGTGTTAAAAATGAGACCCCAGCACACCCATTGCAAGTGAGTGATAGTCTGTCTCCTTGCATGCTCACAGTTAATGAATGACTCCCTAGCCCAGCCTTTTACATGTAGTATTTGTTAATACCAGTTTCTGTGTATTATAAAAATAACCTTATTTTATAGACTGAACTCTTTTTTTGCCATATATATAGTATAATTTTAAGACTCTCGCAATTTACTCATTTTGTCTGTAGATTATTTGCTTAATATGTGTTCCTCCAGTGAAATTAAGTCCTTGGTATGAGTTTTATTTTTAAGTTTTTTATAACTGTTAGGTAATGTTCAGGTGCAGAGATAGATAGTCTGTGACGTTACTGGAGACAGGAATGTCTGTATAGTTCCTTCAAGCCAGTATCAGCATTGACCACTCAGCTGCTTAATTTCTGAAGTTACTTCAGGCTCTCTGTGTGAACTCCTGATGCGTAGTACCATTGCACTGATGGCCTGTGTGCCCTGCCAGATGCTTGTCAGGGTTTGCTACAGATCATGTGACACTGTTCTGAACCCTTTCCTGTGCCTTGAGGCTTGTGACCCGAGAACCCTCATCTGCGTTCTCCTGCTACCTCAGCAGCCCAGGGTGTAGACCTCAAGGTCCATGCCTGTAACCATCGCAGAAACACTCTTGATCTGTGAGAGTGGCCTAAGGGAGTTCCCATGACTGTTCTTAACAGTCTAGCTGTTCTCCATTACATGACAGAGTAATGAAAATAAGTACGGAGTTTTTAATAATGATTTGGAATACTGTAGAACGTAAATTCCTCATGCCACATAAATTTAGAATACCCACATCCCTTCTTTATTCCTCTTTTGAAACAGAAAATCTTGGCAATGGAAGAAGCTTTAAATTGGATAAAATACACAGGTGATATAACAATTCTACCTAAATTAGGATCAGTTGACAGTTGCTGGCCCATGTTAAGTATTTTCTTTACTGAATGTAAGTATAAATGCTTTAAATGTTGAGTGTGGTTTAAAGAATATTGTTTGGGAGATGGGATGGGTATAGATGATACTTGATTTGTCTTAGAAATAGTTACACTGTTTTTCTTCTGGTATAAGGCCCAAATGAGAGGATTTTAGCATGGCAGTTCGTTGATTCTTGTCTCACTGGTTCTGTGGCATTATGCTCTTAAAGCTACTGCTTCGTAGTTGTCACGGTGTTTTATATGACACTCACAAGGAAGAGCCCACAGCTGGGATTCTCTTGTGTTGTCGTTCATCAGAGAAGGCGCAGATGCCAACACGATTCTCATTGTCCTGACACAGCTACTTGGATGTAAGATGGAACTGCCTGCCTTACGTTCACTTTTAAAGGTGTTTTACTGTAAATGCTTACAGTCAGCAGGGTTTTTATGAGGACAGGGAACATTTGGCCCTGCAGTAGATGGTGAGCAGAAACTTGCCACCTCCGCTGAGAACAGTATATTTTGTCAGTTGGTTAAAATGCTGTAAGTTAATAGAGACAGAACTTTCTGGTCGGGTTGTTGGACACCACGGTGTGTTACATCCAATGTGTTGAGAGTTTTGTTTGCATCATAGTTTTGGGGGCTTGTAATTACAGGGAAGGGCACCAGTGAGGGCTCATCACTGAGGGTCTCTCGTGTTCTACAGGCTGGTGTAGTTGTTCTTGCTTTCAGTAGTAAAGTCGGGATTCGAGGGTTAGATCTGTGGCTCTCAGCTGGCGGGGTTTTGACCCCTTTGGGGTCCAGTGATCCTTTCACAAGGATGGTCTTAAGGCCATCTGCATATCCCACGTTTACATTATGATTCGTAACAGTAGCAACAGTAGAGTTACGATGTAGCAGTGAACATAATGTAATGGTTGGGGTCACCACACAGTGAGGAGTTATATTAATGGTCACAGCACTAGGAAGGTTGAAAACCCCTGGGTTAGATGATCTCCTTCAGTCTAATGAGCACTAGAATCTAGGCAGGAACGCACTCACTCTGGTGACCCTCCCAGATCTAGCTTGAATCTTAAATGTTAAGTATTCCCTTAAATCTTGGAAATTAATGATTGGTTAGATAGAAGCTTAACTATAGTTTTGGTGTAGTAAATTTTTAAATCAGATTTTAAAAATCCTTATATCATATCTTAAAGTGCAGAAAATAAGGCTTGATAACCTGTGATCACAAAGTTTATTGGATTTTTATTAGTTTACTAGGTTCCTTTTAGAATAATATTTCAAATAATTTCTCACTAACTTTTTTTTGTGAAGTCAAATGTTAAATAAAGCCTTTTAAATACTTCATTTGTTACAGTAGGTACATTTTAGAAGTAGTTTTCCAAGTTTTTATTTTTACACGTTTTTATTGGACATTCTGTGTGGCTCATTAAAAGTCCTCGAGACTGTTTCTTGACTTGGCTTTGGTAATTTGGAGCCCTAATCAAGCAAGTTATGAAAGAAGGGAGAATGCCACTCCAGTAAACAACAAAAATTTAATCGCCAGTAATAAAAGCAGATTTTATTCACAAAAGCATTGACTGTTTTTCTTTTTTTCTTTTTATTTTTTTGCCCGTATTGATTGATAGAGGACGAATGTGTTAGGTGATTTTATTTTTTTGCCCGTATTGATTGATGGAGGACAAATGTGTTAGGTGATTTTATTTTTTTTGCCCGTATTGATTGATAGAGGATGAATGTGTTAGGTGATGCTGCAGACACTGAGCTACACCCCCAGCCCCAATATGTTGTCCTTTACATATTTAATATATATGTAAGATCACAAAAACATAGACTATTTAAAACGTTTAACAGTAAAATGAACATAGTAGACTTACCTATTTAACCCAAGAATTAGAATATCACCAATACCAGTTTAAAACTAATACTTCCTTTCTCTTTCTCCCGATACAAATCTCAGATAAGTACCATATTACTAAAGTCGTAACTGAAAATTGCAACTTGCTTGAGGAATTTAGAAGGAACAGTTGTATGCATTGTGTGAAGGTAAGGATACTTACCTGTAAATATTTTAAGATTTGTCTGTTAAAACATCTAATAGGCATGAATCATAAAACTGTAGAAAAATAATGGATCTACTGTAAAATAACATGCCTATGGGAAACTTTTAAGGAGTTTTGATTTAGAATATTTTTAAGAAGAAATACTATCTTAATCAAAAATTTCTACTGATTTAAAAATCAGATTTTTTAAAAAAAATCAGGCATGTAATACATTGAAGAATATACCATCTTAATCAAAAATTCTATTGATTTAAAAATCAGATTTTTTTAAAAAAAATCAGGCATGTAATACATTGAAGAAATATGATTTTTCTTTGGTAATATCCTTATTGAGATATAAACCATATATCACAATTCACTCAGAGGAAGTACTGATTCCTAACTCAAGTTTAAAGAAAATATTTAGGAGATGTTTAATGTTCTATAAAGTTTTATAATTAAAGCCACTGATAATAGTTTTCATTAATTAAAAGTATGAGTGTCTACAGTAAAAAAGTTTGGTTATACATGTAGCATCTTTCATATATATTCTTGCTGACCTGTGATGCTATTCTTAGCAGTTGTCATCATTGTTGTGAGTTAATGATTTATATCTGTGATTTATATATATATATATCTACATCTCTGTATATCAAGGATTACTGGGTAATACTATACTTGCTAGAAGCCCAAAGCTACAGTATACCATGTGTCTCAGTTTTTGACCACTCTACTTTATGGATGAATTTTTTTAAATGTATCTATTGTAAAAAACTTTATACAACAGAAAATTGTTTTATTAATTATTTATGATATATTGGTTTTAGCTTCAGGTTCAGTGAGAGACCCTGTCTCAAGGGGATAAGGTGGAAAAACATAGCGGAGGACAGCATGCATGTACCCGCCTCCACATGTGTATACATGTGAGCTCAGACGCACCCACGCACGCACAGGCAGTAACAAACACATGTACCTGTCCTTTGCATGGTTGCATAGGGACATGTGCACACACACCTCCCAACACATGTACACAGATGCATACACGGCACAGAGATATCAAACACACGCTCATCTCCAGACTCCTTATGATACCCAGCATAAGGTAGAGCTGTGTGTGTTTGTTGTGCTGTATTTTAGGATGATGACAAAAAAGCACATATGTGGTACATTCTTTCCCCAGGCACTTTTTATCTGTGCAGGTTTGCAGATGGAGAAACCATGGATATGGTTTATGTACTAGTTGAATATATCAAAACACTAGAGATTACATTCTCGTTTTCTGTGTAAATATGACCCATGGTTCCCTAACAGCAAGTACAGAAACCCAAACCCGCGTCTCCTGGGTGTTGGGCTCTCGGTTGTCTTTGGCGGTAACTGACCCGTCTTCTTTCACTTTGGTTTCTCAGCAAGGAGAGCTAATGAAAATGAGAGGAAATGAAGAGTTTTCCAAACAAAGATTTGATCTAGCTGTCATTTTTTACACCAGAGCCATTGAATATAGGTAAGAGCAAAGTAGAACAGTAAAAATAAAAGCCTTTTATGTGGCAGATCAAGTTAGAATGTCAGGAGAAGTAGCCGCAAGATGAATTGTCGACTGTCTTCCACTTGCCAGGCAGAGCAGTTTTCTCCTCTGTAGGTATTGGCAGCAGTGCTGACAGCCTGCGCATGTGAACCAGCAGGTGTCTGGGGCAAGACAGTGAGTTTCTCGCACTCTGCTCTGTTTCCCACAGACTCACTGGAGCCACCTTCCTGCTCTTTTCCTTTTGTGTCAGCTATTCCTTCTATACTATGAACAGACTATAGGGAGCGGGTATTTGTTCCTCATTCTTAAGATGTCTAGGAAGCCTTGCTTTCTTGGGGGAACTTTTGTTTGTTTTGAGGCAGGCTTTCCTTGAATAGCCTTGACTGTCCTGGAGCTCACTGTGTAGACCAGGCTGGTTTTGAACTCAGAGATCCTCCTGCCTCTGCCTCCTGAGTTCTGGGGGAACATTACAAAACATTAGTTGTTGAGAGGTTAGATGCCTGAAGTCTCAGCACGCGTAGCTTAGAGGCTGGATCTTCATGGCTTCCCTCCAGTTGTGTCTTGCTCATCGGAGCTGGGCCACCGTACAGTTCGCAGGGTTGGGGTGCCCTGTAGACTGCCTCCTTTCCTACTCTGTAGTTCACGTGGATTGAGGGAATCCACTTGCATGTTATACCTGGAAATATCCATCTGTTACTATTGCTGGCACTTTTTTTTGTTATGTTTTGCTGTCACATTTTACAAGTTGCTTTTGTCTGAGTCACCAGTGTCACCGTCCCGACTGACATAATTCATCTTGTCTTCCACAGTTACATACTTTGTAGTTGGCCAGCTTTTTTATAATGGTGTTATTACCCAGTTTTCACTGTAGTCTGAGAGATAGATGCAGCAGTAATTACCTTCATTTCTTTTGAACAAGGTACTGAGAATGTAAAAAATCTGGATTTCAGTCAGTTAGGGTTCTAGATCCTGTATTGTTCCGGTTCTGCCACACAGCTGTAAAGTTTTAGGAACATTTTTTTTTTTTGTCTTATGTTTTTAGTATGATTTGTAAAGTTTATTTCAGATATAATGTGTTTTACTGACTAAATGTTACTTCTCTTTAAGACCTGAAAACCATCTTCTTTATGGTAACCGAGCTCTCTGTTTTCTTCGTATGGGACAGTTTCGGTAAGTTGGTTAAAGTGATCAAGTACTGAATTATTATGCCCAGTACCGATTTCAGGGAAACATTTATATCTTGCAGGTATTCAAGAAAACCCCTGATATTTCTTTGTCTGAAATAGTTAAATGGGTAAAAGAATTGGTTTCATTTATAATGACTGAGCAGAATACAAGCATTTGTCACACATTATTTTAAATACTTGACATGTTAAGTCTCACAGCACCCTTAGTAGGCATGTTACGTTATTTTCCACATCTTACTCATGGACAGTCCCTATAGCTAGTGAGTCAGGTGATGCTAAGATTTAGACACAGATCATGCTGACGACATCTACATTTCATAACTTTTATAATACATTCCGTCCTTTTGCTCTATCTAATCTGCATAGTATATTTTTTTGCTGTTTACTTTGTCTTGTTATATAAAATTAAGTAAATATCTTCATAAGTGAAATAATGCATAGAAATTTAATGGTGTTAATGGAATAGAACTGTAATTTACTTCCTTATATTGAATTTGAAATTTGCTTTTGAGTTGAGAAAGACTGAAAAAAAAAAGGTACTCTACTGTGATTTGATTGTCCTTCATTTAAAAAACTTTTATTAAACAATATAGATTGCTGTATTCAGTTATGCCCTGCTTTATTGTAAGTGGGTGGGTCTGAAATACAGAGGAAGATAAAACATACAGAACTAGAAAACCAAGTTTGAGCCTGGGACCCACAGAGCAAGGCTGCCTGGCCAAGGTCTTACATTGATACTAGTTATAATTTATTTTTGCCTTTGACTTTCTGTTGCCTAAAATAAAAAAGGAAAACTTGAAAAGTCATGAGATTCTCATTATTCATAAAGAAAAATTTACAGCAGTTGTTTGGTTGAAAGTGGTTTCCTCATGTTTAACCTAGAAATTATTATATGGATCACTACTAATGTTAACTACGTGATAGAGAAAAATTCCAGAAACAATGGTAGGGAAATCACTGAAAAATGCAGTTTGGGGTTCCACAAGTAATTTTTTCTTTGAAATCATGAAAACTGAGAAATCCCATGTCAGTTGTTTTTAGTAAAGACACGTATTTGGGGTTGTGGGAGAGGGGGAGTGGGGAAAGGTATAGTGTCTTCCAAGTGTGTAGCTTTAAAAAAGTAACATTTATTGTGTTTCTCTTTTATTATAAACAGAACACATTCTCATGGTAGAAAATTTGGAAAATACAAGAGTTTAAAAAGAAGAAAATAAATATCACCAGTAATCCAACCACCTTGGAGAATACCGCTGTATTAACCTTATGCAGCTTTAGATGGCTTAAGCCGTGGATAACCCGAGGCTTTCTAGACTAGAGGAATGGATGGGCTTGACACAGTCTTCCCTCAATATCACTGTGCTCAACTGGTTCTGACAAGAAATGAGCTACAAATGTCTAGGTTATGGTTTCTGGCCAGGTCCAGAGTTAACAGATTATCTGTGTTGTTTGAAGGTGAATTTGTATGCTTTCAAGACAGATGAATAGGTTTATGACTTGGGTAGGCTCTTGTGAAAATTGAGGTATCTAACTGAAGTCTTGCCAGGCAGAGGGTCGTCTACTCTCCAGCTCCGAGAGCTGAGAGGCAAACTGGGGTGCCTCTGCTTTTATGAGTATTTGAAAGATAGACACATGAGGAAGATCTTCCCAAATGCCCTCTGCAACAAGAGGTGAGAGCAGAAACAGCCTGCAGATAGCGTGAGGTGACGGTTGAGAGCAGAGCTGTGGGCCTGCCCATGCACACGTTGGCGCTCTGGCTTGTAATTGAACACATCTGGTGTCAACACAGGCTTAGTGTACCTGAGAGTCCCTGGCTTTTATCAGGCAGTCACCACCATGTGTCTGATGCCCTTTAACATATGAAACTATGCCACACTGCTTTTGCTGAGGCCTGTCACTTCTCACACAGTGCTCACACGACATGCTCAGTGATGTAGAGATGAGGCTTTCAGGGTCTGTACCTCCTGACGCAGGGAGTGGATGGTATGACAGGGCTCTGCTGCCATGTGCCTGGACATAGTGCTATTCCAGCTCTGAGAACTTCTTTAGCTGGATTACCAAGGCTGAGATGGTAGTTCTCACTTCAAGTGAATGCCAGCTACATCTGTCATGGGGATCTGGTCAAGCAGCTTCAGGGATAGCTGGGGATAAAGTGTCCACCAGCTGACTCTGGGAGACAATTTAGTCCCTTTTTGTTCTCAAGGCCAGGCTTCTATTTATTTTAAAAAGCAGACATCAGACTGAAAGAACTAAAACAGAAAAAGGTTAAAGGTTTGAATGAATGCTAAAACTCAAAGTGACTCTGAAGTAGTTTAATCTTAAAATATTAGAAAATGAGAACATTCAGTTTAAAAAATAACTTGTTTATTTTTAAACCCTGCCTCGAAAAACCAAAAAAAAACCCTTAAGTAAAAATATGTACATTGACTCTTAGGACAGGCTCCATCCTGTGTACTTTATACGTCTTTATTCCTAAAATGCTTCCCAACCACGGGAGGTAGTTGCTGCTGTCTCTTTCACATGAGAAAACATGTGCTGTGAGGCCCAGCACTTTCAGGAGTGCTTAGACAGTGTGATGCAGACAGCACTGGAGCCCAGGCTGCCTGGGTGTGGTCTCTCCTGGCCACCACAGGAAAGGCCAGCCGAGCACAACAGGGATTCGAATGCTGGAAACATTTTAAAACAAGTGACCAGACAGTCACACATTTATGAGGACCTGCTGACCCTCGCATAACGTGCAGATTAAAAACTACAAGCTTTCCTTTCGTACCCGTCAGATTGGCACAAACTTAAAACCTCATAGAATCAAGTGTCTGAGAGGATGTGGCACAAAGGAGACTCACCCTCGGCTGGAGAGAGTGTTCATTGGTACAGTCACTGTGGAGAGCAGTCTGAGGAGGGGAAGATGTGCACACTGAGTCTTCGTCTAGGGTCACGCCTCCCCAACTGTCAGATGTGTGCCCAAGAAGACATGTGCAAGCCTTCATGTAGCATTGTTTGTTAGAGTTAAGACATGGAAACAACGCCATGTCCGTCAGGAGGGGAATGGATGAGTCAATTATGGTATATTCATACAAACATGCTTTGCGCAGCACCTAAAATGAGTGCGATGTTGGAGTGTCAAGCAAGTTGCAGAATGATTTGTACAGTGTGATGCCTTTATATACTGTTTAAAGTCATGCAAAATAATGTGCATATTTATATTAATATGAAGTATGAATTTCAAGTGTTTTTAAAATGTGTGAACATGTTATATACCAAATGATGAGTGGCTATCTCTGGGAGAGAAGGTGGGGAGAGGGTTGGGACTTGGGAGAGGAGGTATGGTGGGAGTCCGTTGTAACAAACCTGCAAAACAGAACCGGGGTGAATATGAGACTATGTTCCTTTGTTGCTAAGTTGTTACATACGTGTTCTTCATGTTAATGTTATGTTCTCTGCATTGCATATGCTTGACATATCTGATAAAAAGTAAAGCAGGTACAATTTAAAATGCACATAAAAGGAAGAAATGCAACAATGAAACATGAAGTGAAATGAGGAATGATCTTGAGAGATCATTTGTGGTTAGAGATGCAAGGAAGAAAGCCGGGGGTGGGGGTGGGGGACTGGGAAGCTGCTGCTCCGTCCCAAAGTGGTTGAGGAATCCGTGGTGGTTATGGTGTTGAAGTAGACAGATCGTCACTCAGAGAGACCATTGAGAGGTCACAGGTGATGCCAAGAGCCAGTACAGGCCCCTCTGGGCTGGATATTGTACACACCAAGTAAAGAGCTGGGAGCTGCGCCGTTCCTTTTCCTCAGACCGCACTGCTCAGTCTTCTCCCTTGGAATCCTCGGGGCTTAGGAAATGTGTTCCGTGAACCCAGGACTCCTGGCTTGGATGAGATTTTATTTTAGTGTGGTCTTTCAGAAGCACACTTTACAATATTCATCTTGAAACCATAGGGCATTGTAAGACTGATAGTTGTAACTGAAGTAACCAGAAAATTTCAGGTTTACGTATAGGAAAAGGAATCAGACACATCTAACCTAGGTGGTTACAAAGCTTATGTAATGTACACGAGTAGATTTTGCCCACTCTGTCTCACTCACCTTTGGGAAATTTGAATTTTTCTCGGGGTATAATGAACATTGCTAAGGGGAAATGTAACTGTCGGTGGGGGACGTGTACCTCTGAATGTTCTAATTTGGTTTGAGAAATCTTTAACCTTTCATATTTAGTTACCTATCTTGTAGTCTTCCTTTCCATCAGACCCAACTATGATTTGTACAACAGAGAGACTTTAAGTTCTGTCGGTTTGTTTTCTGAATTTCTAAGATCAGAGATATGGCAACTTCACCATGCTTCTGTGAGAATTACCCCCTTGAGTGAGAGAGAGAAGGAGAGAGGGAGATTGAGCACTTCTGTGAGGGGCCCCAGGTTTAGTTTTAGGCTGTGCTATTTGAATTACTCCTAGTGGTTCCCTCTTAGTTGCATGGTCTGTTTTTATTTAGAAGCACTGAATTTGTTCTTGAAGAAAACATAATTGCCAGTTGTTTGGGGGTGTACTCCCTCTTAAAAAGATGGAATTTTGTTTTACATGTACAAATGTTTTGCTTAATTTATGTGTGCACCATGTATACATAGTGTCCATGGGGGCCAGAAGAGCCTGTCAGATTTCCTGGGAACTGAACCCAGGTCCTCTGCAAGAGCAGCAAGTGCTCTTAACCACCGGGTCATCTCTCCAACCCCACTACGCCCCTCTTTTACAAAGAAGAAGTGAGTGCCTTCAGGGGGGTAATTCTCACAGAACAGAAGCATGGTTAAGTTGCTGTGTCTCTGACTCCAGAAATTCAGAAAACAAATCAGGGTTCCCCGACAGCTCTCATGTGGTTGTTGGTTTCCCAAGCTCTTCAGATCCTGTGTGTTCCCATCACACCTCATGTCTGTAGACTACTCGTGTTTTATATATCAGAATATTGGTAATTTGAGATGATCAGTTAGACATAGCCTTTTAAAAATCATGAGTGAAAAAAATACTGTGTATGTTGTTGTATAAATGCTTTTTAAATGTTGAGTCTTAGAACTTGTGTATCAGTCAGTGTTCTTGTTTGTGGGCAACATTTCATTGGCTGGATACTCCGGTGATCCATTAAGTTGTATTAATAATACATAGTTGAATAGGCTACTTGGCTTAGTCTATAGATTACTTATAGTTATAGGTTATTAGAATATTGGTTATTTTCACTTAGTTAAATGCAGGTCTTTAATGACTCCTTTTATTTATATTCAGTATAATATGTATTCAGTGCTAATGCATTTGTAGGATAAATTCTTGATAAACTTCTTTTGCTGTTAGATGAAGGATCACAAAGAATTTTAAGTCTGTGAACTTTTATCACTGTATACTTGACAGTAGCTGAGTGAATTTTGTAGTTTTTAACAGTAACATTAAGCTACTTGGGGAATAGTTCTTTGTTTCTTTTTAAATCTAGTCTGGCTTTAAAAGTAATGATTGATAATACAAGGGGGAGGTTCCTGGACAGCTAGCAAAGTGTTTGTATACTTCACTGTGTACATCAGTAAGTAGCATCTCCTTCCTTGCCCTGTCCAGAATCAGTTAAGAGATGGGTGTGGACCCAGGTGGTGGTGGCGCACGCCTTTAATCTCAGCACTCAGGAGGCAGAGGCAGGCAGATCTCTGTGAGTTCGAGGCCAGCCTGGTCTACAGAGTGAGTTCCAGGATAGGCTCCAAAGCTACAGAAAAATCCTGTTTAAAAAAAAAAAAAGGAGATGAGTGTGGAGCATAAGCTAACCCTGACCAAACACCACCTCCCTCACTGTTGCAGACATTCGCACTGGGAGCCTCAAGTCTCATTGTTAAATGGCTCATTACTAAGTCATTCACAGTCACGGGCAGAATCAGGCAGCAGGGCCTGTGAACTGTAAATCTGGAGGAAAAGGTAATCTGATGTTCTCTCTGTATTAAGGTCCCAGAGTAATAAATAAATAAAAAAAACAGTATTATATGTAAAGTGTTAGATTGTGGCTTGCCTGGGGACATAAACATGCTTTTGTGGTAACTATAATAAGCTGGAACACTTGGACTTCCCACTGTCACAGACTTGCATTTCTATTGCCCAGTGTCAGCCCCACTCTCTTGACTGCAGCTGGCTAGGTGGGCAGCACGTAACCTACTTGTTCGCCTTGCTCCAGCTGTAAGATGTGACCACAGGCTAAGAGGTCTAGTTTAACTTAACATTCATGTGTCACCAAATGGGTTATTGATAATATATGCCCCTATAACAAAGTGACAGTCTGTCATGGTACCGCTATGGTAATACCATTCAACCATGATTCAGTAAGTAATACAGGGTTCTAGCTATAGCTGATGCCAGAAATGAGCAAAAATAGACGCAGTCCCTGCGTACCTTTAAAAGTACCTTTAAAAGCTTATTCTGGCGACAGAAAATGACTTTGAAGGCGCTGCAGCAAGGCAGTGAGAGTTGACCTCGAAAAGACAAAGGAGTCACGATCTTCAGAGGTGAGGTTGACAGGAATGGCTTAGTGCTGGGATTTGAGGTAGGACACTGTGGTTTGTCCTACCACTGTGGTTTGTGGCAGATATTTGAAATCTGGGCCACTCACTGGCGGGGGCAGGGGAGGGGGGATAGCAAATTTGTAGGAGGTGGAATCTGACACACACACACACACACACACACACACACACACACACATATGTACATATATAATATATATATAATTTCCATTCAATATATGTGTACAGTGTTTTGTATTTATAAATGTATGTGAGCATATATACACACACTGTTATTTACATCTGATTATATATGTGCATATATGATACACAAAAAACACACACAGTGGAAATGGCTGGGAAGCATCCAAATTGGAATATTGTGTAGACATGAATTCATGAATTGTTCGGGTCTAGAACTAAAAAGAGTAGATGACATGTATGGGACAGGTGACTGAGAAGCTTGAAGAGTAGTTGATACTGTGTAGGAAAGTAGGTTTCACCCTTGCCTGCATATTGGAGTCATTGAACTGATGTAGGGTTAGCTTGCAGAGTGAGCTTTTTGAGGCTTCCTCAAAGCCCTTTATGAGAGCACAGCCTAAAAGAGGAGCCAAGATGAACCTCAAGTATCTAACAGAGAAGGGTGAATCCTGGCCTGGAGACTACTTCCGGGTGTCCAGAGAGGCCAGAAACAGTTGTATGGGAAGAAGTGAGGGAGAGAACAGGTGTCTGGCGCCACCATGTGTGAGAGGACCTGGGCTTAGCAATATGGCCTACATTCTGTAGGGGACAGTGTAAACCACGCCTGCTAGAAGCTGGCTACAGGTGTGCCTGACCATGCCTGTCAGGGCGTGGTCAAGGTGAGGTCAGGATGAGGCCTAATAGGGTTTTAAGGGGCTGCAAGGCACATGAGAGCCCTTTCCTCTGGCCTGCCTGCCTTGCTGCCCCTGGTACACTCTTGGTTGTGTTTGGCTGGTGTTTTTCTAATAAAGGATATCTTTATCCCAAGCTCCTTTTATTTCTCAGTCAATAACATTCTGTAACCAGAGGGCTCTCTCGGTGGAGGCTTTGAGCAGAAGGTGGTTGCTTAGAGTTGAGAACTGTGAGGATGCAGCAGGTACAGAAACACCTGAGGGGAGAGACTTGGTGCCTGCAAGGCTGTTTTCTGTCCAGGTAACAGGTTGAACTGGCTTAAACGGTAAAGAAATGTAATCCCAGGCTTCAGAAGAAGGGGCTTTAATGTGTGTGATGGCTCAGCACTGTCACCTATGACCTAGATTTGCAGCCCTAGTGACTTGGTCAGCCACCGCTCCACCCCCGTGGTGGCATGCTGGCTCCTGTGACCTTGCTGTCAGACCAGCTGTTGCATTCTCCAGTACATGAAAAAGCTACTGTGACCTTTTGTAAAGGACCTTAGTGCACACCCTGGGCATACGCATATCCAAGGGAGTAGCCTGAATTCTTGGAAGCCAGACAGTGTGAAACAGCACCCGACTTTTAACGGAGCCCAGCCACCGCTCTCCCCAGAAGATTTGCCTAGACTTCCATCGGATAGTTTTAGTTTTAGCTTGTTTTTTGAGACAGGGTTTCTCTGTAGACTCTCCTGCCTCTGCCTCCCTGAGTGCTGAGATTAAAGGTGTATGCCACCACTGCCTGGAGGGTAGTTACATTTTTTATGCAATGTGAATAGAGTCATGTACCGTGTGCTCTCGTGTGTTTGGTTCTCATCATTGTTTCTTTTTTTTGGGGGGGTCAATTTTTGTTGCACATACTTGAAATGAATACTGTTGTGTGGATCTACCATATCTTATCCATTGTATCATTCATTGCTGTACATTTGGGTACGTGTCTAGCATTTGACTGTTGGTGGTATCAGTTTCTGAGGCGTGAGCAGTCGAGGGCAGGGGCGTGTGTTCTGCTGTAGATCGTAGCTTTCCTATGATGGTGTCATTTAGTGCACGGCAGGGTCAGGCGTTTCAGACCACGTCCTCACCAGCACTGACTTTGTGTCTCTCATTTTAGAAGTGGTGGGTGTGGAGAGCTCTAAGCCTAGTGTCAGTCTGCAATACTTGAGTATTTTCTCATATGCCAATTGCCTGTTTGCGTGTGCTCTCTGGTGAAGGACTTTCCCGAAACCCTGAGTTGAATGAATGCCTGTCTTTATGGCACTTTTGTTTTGTGATCTGGATGCGAGTCACTGAGACATAGGATTGCAAGTGGTTTCCACTCTGTGGGTTGCCCTTCCACTACTTACTGTGTTTTCTTGTCTCCAAAAGCTGTTATTGTAGGGGTGATGATATGGTTCCGTGGGTGGCCCTTGCCCATGGTAGAAGGATAGAACTGACTCCCGACTTGACCTCGGCCTCCACACACAAACTCCCTTTTACAGTCTCCCTCTCCCTCTCCTTCTCCTCATCTTTCCTCTCTCCTGCTGCTCCTGTCTCTGGAGCCCTGGCCTCCCTCCCCTTTTCCCATTTTATTATCCCTTTACCTAATAAAAAACCCCTCTGCTTGATCCCTGTCTAATGGCAGCTTTCTTTCAAAAGCTGATTTTCTTACATTACACCAGTGAGCACTTTTTGTGTGTGTCTTTGTCTGCTCTAAGGCCACCAGAGTGTTCTGTGTTTCTTCTAAAAGTTGGACTGGGTTTTGTTTTTTAGAAGTTGATGTTACTTTTAGATCTGCAGCCTCCTGAGTGTGGTTTCGTTGTTGAGCATGCGGGAGCATTTGGCATTGAATGTCTTCCGTAGCGCCGCACCATTTATTGAAGTGTCTGCCCCATGCACTGTGCTGTCACTTCTGTCGTAACTCAGTTTATAGAGAATCTCCCACCCACTCCTCCACCTTTTTCTGTTCATGCAATTGTCTGTCTGTCCGGGTTTGTTACTTTGCTTTTTCTTTTTAATATTTTGGTATATACCTTTAGCCGGTATTAGTGTTTGACGGTATGCTACCTCATTTTCTTCTTTTTAATTTTTGAAATACAGCGAATTGATGCGTGTGACTATGAGATGATGAATTAGTGAATGAATTAGTGAATTCACACCAGACATTTAAACTAGGGAGATGAAGTACAGGACACTGAGAAGATAACATACTTGGGCCAGTGAGAAGGAGTGTGTGAGCTTACAGGAAAGAACAGGGTGTCTGAACTAGTGCTTTAGGCACTTGGACATTTTTACAAGATGCTGAGTTCCACATGGATGTGGAAAGGACTTGGGAATCAGGCTGTTGGGGATATCCTTGAAGACACAGATGCCAGGAGACAGACTGAGGTGTGCATCTTTTAGTGCCTGACTGTTTCTAATTTAATGTGTCTCTCAACAGAGCAGCCAGACCAGAGTTACTCCTTTTCCACAGATGAAAGAGTGGGGTCAGAGCCAGTGACATCCCACAGACCCTTATACAGGGGTCACCTAAGACCATCAGAAAACACAGCTATTTTATATTCCATTTAATAGTATGAAAATTATAGTTACAAAGTAGCAATGAAAATAATTTTATGGTTGGGGTCCCCACAGTAAAGGGGTTGCAGCATTACGAAAGGAGACCACTGTTGTAGACTCTGTGTTCATTGTAGCTTAACTGACGTTGCCTGGGAGGCTTGGGAGTTGCCTTGTTTTGTTAAAAGGCAGAAATAGTGCAGAAGATCGTGCGAATAGTAAGTCAAGCATAGGTGCTGTAGAGACACCTAAGGAAGGGTCTGGAAATACTAAACCTCATCCCTGGGTACTTGTGATGGGATTGGTGACTTGTCCCCTGTGTTCTATTTTTCTGCATTTTCTAACTTTATACAGTGGACATTTATTATATGGATTAAAATTTTTTGATTAGATTATATTTGAAAACTTCACAACATACAAATATGTGATAAATAGTACTTTTACAGTAAAAGATTGGAATGTTTAAATGTTGTATTTCTTGTTCTTCTTTTCAGAAATGCACTTAGTGATGGGAAGAGGGCCATTGTTTTGAAGAACACCTGGCCAAAGGTAGGCTTCTTCTGTATTGTACAGTGAGCAAGCCCTGGAAACCGCATTGTGGGAAAACCTAAAAATGCCAGGTCATGTTAGAGAGGTCAAGGACAGGAAATGGGCTGCTGAGTTCACTGTAAGTTCAGAGCTTGGTGTGAGAGGCGGACAGTGATGAAGACGCCCTCCCTCTGTTTAGTGGAAGGGGGGAACGGGGCAAGGGGCGGAAGGGAAGGAAGACAGGAAGTGGAAGAGAGCAGAGTGAGTGAGAGACTTTTTTTTTTGCCTCAGGGTTAGAAAGGTGTTGCAAAACTCCCAAGTTTTAATTCCACTTTTATTTAGGCACATTTATCACAGAGTACAAGCATGCCCTTTCACCTACAGCCCCAGGTTTTGTTGAATGACACAGTGCACAAAGTCAGCCGCAGAAAACTTTGTCATACACGAGTTTGTGAGGACACAAGTGCGCTAACAGGCAAGGGCGTGGTCACTGTTAGGTAGGCCTCATGTGTAACTGGTAGCATTTAGACACTGCACATGCAGAGGGCTCTGGAAGCAAGCAAGAAACCTGATCAGAGAGTGAGCAGGAAAACGAGTGCATTCTCACAGAACATTTATCTGGAATGGCCGGTAGAAACGAGAAAGGAAAAACTGCAGAGACGTCTGTGGTGAGGTGTGCTTGCTACTCTTGCAAAGGACTGGATGGAGTTCAGTTTCCTGCAGCCAAGTCAGGTGACTCACAACTGCCTGTAACTCCAGCTCCAGATGGTCTCGTACCCTCTTCTGGCCTCCCAGACCCCCACACACATATGTACACACAAACACATACATACAAAAAAATAAAAATGATAATAAAAATCTTTTTGAATAGGAGGAACTTTGCTCTATTTCTAATAAGTTATGCGGGATAAAAATGGAGAAAAATCCAATTGAGCAGAGCAGAGCAGAGCACCTGAGGAACACAGCTACCAGCAAATACGGTCATCGCTGATGTAATGGTGTTTGAGTGAGCTTGAGGCTCCTGAGGGTAGTGACAGGGATCCAGTAAATTGGAGGGAATGTGACTTGTTATAAGAGAAGTAGGATGTGCACACCCCATAATTACTGTGTTCTATATGCACATACCTTAGAAAATCACTTATCTACGTGTATGTACCCTAATAGTTTTTATTTCATGTGCATGCACCCTAGAAAGTTTTTTGCGTATCTGCACATGGTAAAATGTACAAAGTCTTTGAAGCATTTTTAATTTTCCGTTTTGGTTTTACACTGATTGACTGATTGATTGATTGAGGTAGTGGTGATTGAACCTAGAGGCTCACACACTGACAAGTACCCTGCCACTGAGCTCTGTCCCCACTCAGCTTGCCTCTTCCTTTTGGAGACGATTTCGTTAGGTTGGCCTGGCTGTCCTTGAACTTCCCAGCTTTCTCCTGAGTGGCCCAGATTGCTGACCTCTGCAGAAGGCCACAGCTTCGCTGCCCTGCTGTCTAGTGGTGCCCTTGCCACCTCAGTCTGTCTGTTGTCTCTGAGTCACTGTCTTCACCTTTTGGCCTCCTCCTGTTTCCTCGAGTGTGTAGGACCCATTTCACTTTCCTTGTTTCTCCTCTGCCTTGGATGCTTTCCTTCAGCATTGATTAGCCATTTTATTGCTGGTCATTCTTCTTTCGGCCCCTTAGTCAGCTGTTTCCCGGTCACACAGAGTGCCATCCTGACCTTCTAGGTATGCCCTAGACTCCTCTTTCCTGCCTTTCTCCCCTTTAGCACATATCATTCTTTTTAAAAACAGACGTGTGTCTAGTGAAGGAACATTCTAAGGCAAAGGTACTGTGATCCACTCTAGAGCCCAACTGTCTTGAGACTGAATTAAAGATTCAGCTGTAGACTGGTTAGAGTGAAGAACCACATAGCCACAGCCGACTGTAGTGACAGGAGTTGGTGCTTTTACCGTTTCTGACTTAGTGAATCAATTGTCAGGTAAGAATTGTGTTGGAAGCAAGTTGACTGGCTTATCCACATTTATGGATTTTAAAAGCAGTATTAAGTGAAAAGAATAAAAGCAAGCATAGCATAGCAGAAACTCTTGATAGTCTTTGCTTCTGGGTAGGAAAGGGAAAGGAAATGATCAAGTTACCAGGGAGATTGTAACTATGTCTGTAGTTCTATTAAATAAAAGAGAATCTGAAATACATATAACCTGCTAAAGCATAGTCTCTGTGTATGTTATATTAGTCTCTGTTTTCCTCAATCATAAAATTATTTTAAATAAGGTTTTAGGGCAACTGAAGTGGACCATCAGGTAAAGACACTTGCCATGCAAGCCTGATGACTTGAGTTCATATCGTTGAAGGGTATAACTGACTCCTGAAGGTAGTCCGCTGGTCTCCACAGGTGTGCTATAGCATGTGTGGACCTGTGTGTACACACACGCACACACACTTGGGCACACTTGCCCCACATTATGTGTTGCAGCTGTGTGAGGGAGCTCAGTCTCTCACCGTTTTCACAGTGAGCCGCTCTTGCTTGAAGTAGAATCTTTGTTAATCACCAAAACTTTCATTTGGTGAGTATTTAATAAATATTTGTAAAATAAGTGAGTGATTGAATTCTTAGTACTAAAACCTATGATCATATTAGTTTTCCAAAGATCTCTTAAAATTTTTTAGGACTATTAAAACTTGCTTTTTTTTTTTTTTTTTTCTCTCACTGAGTCAAAACTTTCCCGAGTACTTAATGCTCCCTAACCTATGACCTGCCAAGGAAGACATTCTGTAATTCTCTCTCTAGGCTCCTGCCTTACAACCTCAAGTTGCTGTTATTCCCTGCCCATTGGTCTCCTTTTTCTCTCTTGTTATTCCATCTTAGCTGAAAGTATAAACTGGTGTCTAGGCTCCTTGATTTCACAGGCTTTTACCATGTAGTGAGAGCCTTCAAAACTTCTGTGTAGTTCATCTGAGGGGACCCTAAGGTGGTCCTGATTGGGTAGATGCTCGCCCTCCTGTAGGTTAATCACAGTGTCCTGGATCACAGCCATGCCTTCACTCCACTGTATTGTCAGGGTAGAATACTAGAATTGACGGTCCGTTCTGCTGTGACAGAAGAGTTAGAAATGATGGCCTCTAGTTGAAGGCATGGGAGATCGACAAACCTTGGGGGCTGTCTTCTTAATGTCATAAATAACCAGAGGCTCAAAGGCAGAACAGAACCTTAGTAACTGGTTTCAAGAAAGAGATCATTTTAATCTAATCTTAATTCAAACAACTTCAGCAGAACGTCTGAGAAGCCCTTGTCAGTCATCATGAGTTGCGCCGAGTCTTAGAGGATCTTGGGAAAAGGACCCACCAGCTGGTGAGAGTAGTGGAGGTAGGGGGCAGTGGTGAGTCGCACTCCCTGGAGGGTTAGCCTGTGGCCTGCCTTTTCTTGTGCCAGCCTGTCTCATTCTTTAAAGTGCTTGTCTAAACTTGATCGATGTCTAGAGGTAGGACTTTTACCTTGTAGTGTATCTGAGGGATCTTAGCTGTCAAGAAATAGAGCGTCCACCCTTAGGGACAAACAGTGTTTAATGAGGTGCCATATGAATCGGTGTCTTCAATCTAAGACTAGACAGTCTGGCTAAAACTTCTTTAGAACTCACGTACAGGTCCCAAGGACACAACAGAGAATCTGCACACACACGCCACTGACTTCTGTTAATGAAAATTGATGCTTTTTTATTTTTGGATTCTGTTTTCCTTTGGATTCTTGTTAAAAAGAGTGTTCTCTATAAGATAAATTGTAAATAAGGAGATCCTGGACCAGGTGTCATGAATCAGGTTCTTTGCTTTGTTTGAGTGACATGCTGCGGATTCCAGCCTTGTTTGATGCTAAATCGTCTTCTAGTAGGTTAGTTGCTAACATGGGAGTTTGGTGTGTGGGTAGCTCAGAGAGAGCGTTAGTTCTATTAGCATTCTAGAGTATAAAGTTAATGTTTGGAGCCAGAAGGGAATTTTCTTTTGTAACAACTAAAATCCTTGACATTGGAATTAGGAGTAAATAAACCCTGTGACTTTCAGACCCCTCTTTCATCTGGAAACTGTGCTTAGAGATAAAACAAAGCTGACCCAAGGGAGAAGCAGTGCTGAGAAGTAGCCCAGCCGAAATTCTCTTTGTCTCTGTCCTCTCGGAAGTGTTGGCAAAATAGCATACATGCTAATGCTGGTGGGTCCTTCCAGCTCCGGGAACCTTTGACTTCCAGAGTGTAGGGATGTCATGACTTAGAGACTTATTACACTCAAATACGTTGAAAAAATTGTTTACTTATAACCAATGACTTCTTTATTTAGCTAAAATAATTGTTTTATTCCTTAATAGTAAACTATAACAAAAGTTAAAATTATTTCCTGGGGGTTCAAAAACTTTAAAATACTGGTTTTAGGTTAATTATTAGAAAATTATTTGCTTATTTATAACTTTTTACTTAGCTCATTAGCCATTTTATTTTCTGGGATATTAGTATTTTAATTTTTTTTCATTGATAGGCCTAAAGTAATCCATTTCAACCAAAATATTTTTCCTTATCTATCTTCTTTAACCTAAGCATATTTTTTGAGAAAAAATTAAATTTATCTTTTTGGAACAGGGTCATTATCGTTATTGTGATGCTCTTTGTATGCTGGGGGAATATGACTGGGCCCTGCAAGCAAACATAAAAGCTCAAAAACTCTGTAAAAATGACCCTGAGGGAATCAAGGATCTAATTCAGCAGCATGTAAAGTTACAAAAACAAATAGAAGACCTGCAAGGTATTTCACCTAAGATTCTTTTGGTTACAGTCGAATTCCCTTTAAAACTTTTGAAAGTGGATTTCTTGGATTAATGGAGGACCATGCCAATTCTCAGATGGTTTGTACTGTGCTATGCTACCTTGGTGAAGTCTCTTGAGCACTTTGTTTCTGCCCGCCTAGTTATGGTAGTGCTATGCTCAGCTAGGTAACTGAAAGTGATTTGTTTATTTGAAAGACAGTAATCAAGTTTTTATTTGTTCTGTAGAAAAATACCCCTTCCTGCACTGTCTGATAAGTTTTTAAATGAAATTTGCTTTTTAATTAATTTCCTAAGAAAAGGCTCTTTACTATTGCTTGATGCTTTTGCACCAACTTTGCAGCTAATTATGTGGCATGCTGAACACATACCGTTGTCTGTTCGTCCGTCCGTCCATCCATCCATCTTCACTATCTATCTTCTATCTTCACTATCCATCCATCCATCCATCTAGATATGCACCCTCATCTATCTATCTATCTGTGATCTATCCATCCATCTATCCTCACTATCTGTCTGTCCATCCATCCATCCTCACTGGCTATCATCTATTTATCATCCTTCTGTCTGTGTAAGAAATTAGCTGTGCAGATTAGGAATTTCGAGTCTCACTCACCGTTACTCATGTCTGCCCTTGCTTTCTTTCCTTACTTTCTCTGATTCTTACCAGCATGCAAGTCTTTCTTCTGTTGTTGTTTTTCCCTTTGGTATTTAGTCTCTGTACAGCTGAGCTGAGCAGTTCTGTTTTCCAGCAGCTCTCATCATCCAGCATAATGCAATTCTAAGATTGTGAGCTCCTTGAAGACAGGTGCTCCCTGGTCCATGTTTGTGTGTTGCTGGCATCTTACTGGTGATCATATATAACGGGGTGTCTCACACGATCATGCAGTTTGCTGACACCTTGAAGTTAAAAGCATCTAGAACTGTAAAAGTGCTAGGATTTATTTTTCAGCTTTCAAACTTTAATGTTTTCAACTATCAGCTTAAAAGAAATATGAAAGTATTTTTAAAGTCTATGCTGCCAGTCCATTGATTATTGTGTGTGGTTGGCTTTTATAGGTCGGACATCAAATAAGAACCCACTGAAAGCTTTTTATGAAAGCAGGTGAGTCAACGTCAGGTCAATGGCTGCTACGTGAAAGGCTTTCCCCCATGAATTTTAAGAGTCACTGTAGTAAGTTTTATGTGTGGTGCTGGGAGTCAAACCTATGGTCTTATACGTGCTAGGCAGTACACTACCACTGAGCTGTGTACTCAGCCCCATAGTGGCAGCTTTTCATTAGGGATGGAGAAAGGCTTACTTTGTGTGTTTGGTGTGTGTGTGTGGGGGGGGGCGGGCAGCTTGTACACGCATACACATATGTGCAAGCAAATTTGTATTCCTGTCCTAAAACTGGTGACTTGGGGGCTCACTATTCGGTTGTTTTTCTGGGGTTTTAGAATACAGTGTGGGAAAAGAATAAAATGAAATTTTAAAAGTTGTCTGACTTGAATGGGGACCTGTGTGGCAAGACGGGTCCTGGCTAAGTAGCCCTGGGATGGAGTTTGTGCCTGTCACTTCCCAGTGTCTTTCGAGGGCTGCAGATAGACCGAGCATGGTTATAAGTAAAGAAATAGTAGCCAGGGTTCTACATTTGATCATTGGCTGTTAAGGTAGATTGAGGAGAGGAAAGAATATGGTCAAATACACCGTATGGAAATTTAAAAACACTAAGAAATATGATAAACTTGAAATAGATCAGCTTTTTCTAAGGCTTGTTTAGATGCACAGATATCAAAGCTGTTAAGACAGGAAGATTTAGTTCTTTCCTGTTAGAACCAGAGCCACTCGTCTTAAACCACTGTTAAGTTTTGGCTCAGTTTCAGATTGGAAGTACTGTTGATGTATAGAGCCAGTCTTAGCAGTGGAGTCTTTTGAGAATGCCGCACTGGGCTTCCGAGACAAAGGGCTGCAATGCTCCTGCAGCTTGTTTTAAGAAACACTTGAGTTGTGCATCATTGTAGGAATGACATGATGGTTCCCTGTTGTCTGTCACCCCCAGGGCTTACATTCCTAGAAATTCATCAGCACCTGCTTTTAGAACATTACTTAACTTTGTGGAAACAGAAAGAGGTTTCAGAAAAACTAAGTACAAAATGGCAAACGGTGGCAATCAGAATCTAAAGGTAAGCTCTGCTAAAGCCTGTGATTATTTCGGGTGTGCACAGCCTCGCCTTCACAGGGCTCTTCGGTGGTAGAGGTTTCGGGGCCAAGAAAGCGATTCTCCCACATCAGGCAGCCTGGCCGTCTCATACAGCTGCATAAAGATGACTTACCTTGAAATCACAGTTGTGTGTCTTAAAAGTCGTTTTCCAAATACTGTTTTTCCACTTAGCTTTGTCTGTATGTCCTCCATTTCTCTCTCTCAACCATCTCTTGGGAATGGTGACAGTAGAGTCTAGTAGCTGAGTCTCCACTGCTCTGTCTTCACAGTGATGTAGGTTTTTTCTGTTCTTTCCTTTTCTCTTGTGTGCATTGTATTTGGTTACTTGCTGTTCTGCCAACCCCACTACCTGGTGTTTGTTTAGATTCCTAGGGGCAGCTTTGCCCAAGGTGTATCTGTCATTTCTGTTGCCCTTGGCATCCATGATCCCAGCCTTTAACTCAGTGCTGTGTTCAGCAAGTGTCTTAGTCTAATTTTTTTTCCCGTTTTTCTGATACCACATGGCCTCTAGCCTGACTGTCATCAGATGTTTTGGATGTATCTGACATCGTCTCAGACCCATAGTATACAAAAAGCTGAGTTCATATTTATATTTTGCTTCCAGATTTGAGGAAGGGAATAAAGGTGGCGGGGTGGGGGTGGGGGGCTGGGTGGATGATAAGCAGAGAAGGGACTTTTTCCAAATCCCATATAGTCATTTAGTGGATAATAGAGAAAATGCCCAGAAAATTTCACTCAGAGGGAGAAGTAAACAGGCATTGTTCAACAATTTATATGTCAGGCATCACACTAAGTATCTTGTCATTCAAGAATTGTCATTTATCTTGATTTCTCATTTTTTTAGTTACCATGGTGTTTGCTTGTTTATATATTTAGGTATCATAACCAGCTGTATATTTTAGGTGCTTGAGTGAATCCTATCATACTCTAGTTTAAATTCTGTTTCTTATGATTGCTGACACTTTGGCTGTATTGCTTTTAAAATCTCACTAGCTTTGTTTTCATGGGCAGGTGGCAGATGAGGCTTTGAAGGGAGATGATTGTGACTGTCATCCTGAATTTCTGCCACCTCCAAGTGAGTAGTCTTTGACTCATGTTGCCACCCAAACCTCTATGCCTGAAAGTTTGTGCAAGCTTGCTTCACTGGGTTGTGCTCTTGTTCTTTTGCGTGATAATACTTTGAGTACCATTTAATACTGAAAGGCATAATAATGGTTCATTTACCTTCTCATCACTGTAGTGAAACAAGTACCTGATGCAGGCTAGCTGGGAGATAAGAAAGGTCTGTTTGGCTCAGGATTCTGAGGGGTCACAAAGTGTGCTGCTTATGTTGGCTCAGTTCTGCTGAGGGCTGTGGATGGCGATGACCAGAGAGACCAGGAAACCGTGAGAGAAAGGAAGAGTCTGACGCCCCATAGCGTCTCGAGATTACCCACGGTGACATAAAGGCCTGTCCGTGGGTCCCACTTCCGTAAAGCCTTCACAGCATTCCCGTCCTGCCACCTGGGACCTTGGTGAGACTAAACTGCAGCAGTTGTTTCCAGAAAGCACTGAGGCGAGAGAGGACTCGGCAGTCATGAGCTCCAGTGGCTTGTGTAGGGGGCTCGGATGTGACCCCTGACACCCATCAGTAACCCCAGTTCCAGGGGTTCAGGCACCTTTTTCTGACCTTGGTCAGGTAGTACTCAGATGGCACGCATACATAGGTGCAGAAAGGACACTCATACACATGAAATGATCTATGAAAGACAAGAGAACACTGAGGTTGGCATTCAGAGTTCCCTAGAGGAGCAGAACGGAGTGAAATGAGTCTCTGCAATGGGAATGGGATTTACAGTTACACTGAGCTACATGATATGGTCCAGATATTCCAGTGTCTGTCTTCATGCTGGAGACGCTAAGAACACAGTAGCCGTTCAGTCCACAAGGCAGTTCCTCAGCACTCCCAGCCTGCAGCTGAAGGCCTGAGGATTCCTGGAAGCCACTGGTCTTCCGTGGACCTTGGATTGCTGAAGAAGCTTCACCCTAATGTTGGTGAACAATACTAGCATTAGCAGCAGTGGTGGCAGCAACACGGTACATGATGTTACCGTGTGACTTGAAGGCAAACAGATGTCCTTTTTTCTGGCTGCCTCCGGAAGGTGCTACCCACATTTATGGTGGGTCTTCTCACTGATCAAGAATGCTGTTACAGGTAGACCAGATACCTTGTCTGTCAGTTGATTCCAGATCCAGTCAGACTGACAACCGAGGTCAGCTATCACAGTTGGTAAGGTGATTGTTGCATCCGCATAGGGACCTGAGTTTGACCCCCAACGTCTGTCTAAGAGCAAGGAGTAGTAGCTCATGCCTATGGTGTGGTACCCCTGGGAGGTGGAGACAGGAAGATTCTTCAGATCCCTGCCTAGCCAGGTGAGCTGCATCTGTAAGGCCCAGGTTCAGGGAAAGACCCTGGCTTGGGAAATGCTGGCGCATGATTGAGGAAGACACCCGGAATTGGATGCTGACCTCCACACACAGGGACACGAACACACTAACAAATGAAAGAGGTCCTTGGATATTTATTTCAAATGAATTCTGGCTTTTCATATTTTTTATGAGTTTAATTTTGTAAATCCAATAAAAGTAATATAAAGATAAAACATTGCCCTTCCTTGTCTCCCCATTGTTTCTCACTATTGAGAGTCTTCACTCTTCTCTAACAACAGGGCTCCTTTGTGAGTATTTGTTCCTTAATTGGCCTCCCTTATAAAATTTAACACCACAGGAATTGCTTTTAATTTTTGAGACAGGGTCTCAGTCTGTAGCCAAGGTTGGCGCCACCCTTTTACATGCTAGGATTACAGGAGTGCACCATACCGGGGTTGCATCTGTCTTTTTTTTTTTTCAAGACAGATGGGGTTTCTTTATAGCCCAGGCTGCCCTAGACCTTTCTGTGTACACCAGTCTGTTCTGGAACTCAGAGAGATGGCCTGCCTCTGCCTCCTGAGTGCTGGAATTAAAGGGTACACCACCGCCACCCAGCTTGGATCTGACTTTTCTATATAAAAAGTACTGTTGTCCTTGGAGCAGAACGTCTAATTTTTGACCCTGTTTAGGGATGAGTTTACCCTGTTGAGAAAAGATGTTTTTCCATTTGGAATAATACAACAAAAATTCCACAAACTTGGGTAGTTTATTTCTGTGGGTTGAGAGTCAGTGTCTAATGAAGCTTTTCTCATGGTTCATAGGTGGCTGTGTTCTTGTCTGCACACTTGCTGGAAGGGTGAGGCGTCTATCCAGGGCCTTGTAGAACGATGTAAAGTCCCTGTGATCTGGTCACTCCCTTGAGGGTTCTACATTCTAACATGAAGTTTTCAACACTCGACTCGCACAGAGCTGGGCATTTTCATGTTTGGAGAACATGGCTTAGTTTGGCTGCGTGCTGTAACTGCGTGTGCTTTTCTTTGGATGAGATGTGCCTATGCATGCGCCATGTACTTGGGGATCTCCTCCTGTATTGTATTTGGGTGCAAATCTTCCCACAGTGGGTTTGTATACATCTCTGGCTTTTATAGCTGGGTCTGAGGCAATACAGATTTTCTTGGTTGAAGGCTGTTTCAGACAACAGTTACTTACCTAATGCTTTCATTCCTAGTGGTCCTTCCGGGGTTGTAGAGACGAGAATGTTGGCCTTGCGGTAGTGACACCGCGTCACTCTCTTCCCTTTCCCTTGCTTGTTGGTTTTCCTTTTCAGTGGTTTGCCATTTCTGTCTTTTCTGCCCTCAGTTGTGTCTTCTCTGCATTCCCACATATTTGACCACTTAGTGCCAGGAGTTTCCATGTGGTTAACATGTTCAACTCAGACTGTTGGAAATTCAGGCTGTTTTGTTACCGAATGTAACCTAATAGCATGTGAGGATAATACTTCAAAAGTTTTTAAGACGTTATTATCAGGTAGCACATGTAAATAATTTTCATCCTGTCCATCCACCAGCGTTTATGTTCAAAAAAAGAACTCGAGGCCCCAGAATTAGTTTCATAGCTTTGTTCATGCCCACACAGCTGAAATCAAGTTCCCAGCACCCCGTGGAGGTGGAGACCATTGGCTAACTCCACCTCTGGGAGCTGCAACCACTCTTCTGACTGCCACTGGCCGCAGGCACTTGCTGTGCAATTACAGGCAGAACACCATCCACATAAAATCAAAGCAAATCTGCGCATTTAAAAAGTCAGACCAGAACTGGGCTTTCCTGAAGCGTTTGTGTTTGAGGACATCAGAGCTCTGTTCTGTGTGTCTGCCCTGTCTGTCCCTGTCTCCCCAGCCTTCTGTCACACACACCCTGTCCCCCTTACCACGCTAACTGTGACACCGCTGTGAGGGACTCCTAAAGAGACTGGGCGGTCTGCAGTGAAGGTCTGTAACTTGTCCCCTGTGTCTGCCTTTGTACCCATTTTTGCCCTTCCACCCTCAAGGAGCCCTTTGGAAAATATATTACATAGTGTTTCTGAAATGAGTGCCACTCCTGGGTTGAGTAGTTTCTCCATATCCTGCTTATTATTCAAAACCAAACAGCTTTTCCAGAATACTCCAGCTAAAGTGATTATCCTCTTTTCTGTGAATTAGAGAGAAATTACTGACTATGGAATCAATGTATCAATGGCAACTTAGTGTCTTCTTTTGAGGGGTGGGGGGAGTAATGGTTTGTTACTAAGGTGACTTGTGTTTCTTCCAGTCTACTTGTAAACTCCCTGAGAGCAGGAACTATTGCCCGGGTCTGTCTGCCCAGGCCCAGACAACTGTCACAACTTTAATGTATTCTAATAGCCCAGCACCATCACAAGCTTGTCTTGAGTTATTTGAAGTTGCATTCACAGACACAGTTGCTTCTTTGACTTTCTTTTTCAAGTTTACTTATTTTTTGTTTTTGTTTTTGGTTTTTGTTTTGTTTTGTTTCTTTGCAGTCCAGTTAACATGCACTTTTATTTTTTACTCCTAGTCTTGGAGGTCTTATGTACAGGTTTCAGGAACAAATACTTTTATGTTTGCAGGTCAGCCTCCAAAACATAAAGGAAAACAAAAATCACGAAACAATGAATCAGAAAAGCCCAGGTTTGTTTTTTCTCTAATTTTATAGGGATTTTAATGGCGACCACATTGGTTTTACAGTTATAATTCGGGGCGGAGTCAGCATGTTGGTAGCATTTCTGTTCACCAACCTCGGTCATTATCTGTTTACTCAGTATTTGAAGTAAGTGTCGTAAACATACTTTCTTCTTACGCAACACACTTTTTCTGTATGTAAGTAGAACCGCTTTGTTTGGCACTGTTTTACAGTGTGTGCTGCTTTTCCTCCTTCAGTTCCAATGCACAAGTGACTTTACCAGTAGATTTGAAAAACATTTTGGAGAAACAGTTTTCAAAATCTTCCAGAGCTGCACACCAGGTAATGGAGAAGGCCTAACTTCTTTTTATTTTCTTATTTATTTATTTATTTATTTATTTATTTATTGTTTCCCTGAGATTTAATAATAATGCTAGCTTCAAATAGTTAAGTATTTAGTGAGATTTAATTGCTTGCTGTCCCATTTTGCCTTGTAAAATCATTAATGCCAGCTTTTCTTTTGAATGATGTAACATGAGTCTGATAAATGTCATATATAAACAAAGTAAACTTTGTTATGTTACATAGTGATGAAAATGGCATATTGACATGGCTGAGGATAATTTTTATAAATATGAGGGTCAGTTAAAAATTCTGTTATTTTAGATCTGCATAACAAATCTTACATGACTGCAACAGATTTCTAATTGTTTAGAACGTCTAACAGATTTTAGTTATGTGTTAATTGATTTTACTAAGTCTAGAAAACATGGAGGACTTGAAGCAGACTTGCTTATATTAGAGCCCTTTCCTATGGTGAGAAAACTGGATTTGTGGTAAGAGGTTCAGCCTGTTCATTGGGGGTGTCCAGTCCAGGGGAACCCAAGGTGGGGTATATCGAGGACACTCATTTGGAATAAAACTGTCTTGCTCTGTTGATCTGTTTTCTCAAGTAACAAAGCAGTTAAAATTGGGTCAATTCCTATAAAGTCAGTAACGGATATTTTGGGAGAACATCGTATTCCATACTGTTAAGTTCATATCTTAAAAGTAAATACAGTTTTACATGGCGTCTTAAATACTCTAACAAACACCAAGTTTATACCAAGACCACTCTTTTCCTTGTGTGTTTTGAGAGGAGATTCTCTCATACTTAGTTTTTCTGGTAGAAATCATCATGCAGCTTTTGCTCTTGTGTCACCCAGCCGTCCCCAGTGGGATCTTTGTGACATTGCACACTAGGAATTTGTCTTTTCTCTGCCACTGACTGGTTTATACATGTGTGGCTTACTGTGGTCTTACCCCTCCACTCTGTGGAACTTTGTAACTTATACCCATTTCCATGCAGTTATAACATGCATTTCATTGATAAGTTATATACATATATCATCAGATTAAAAGGCATAAAAGTTTTTTACTGATACCTCTAATGTTAGTTTTTTCTTTGTCTTTCCATGAGTTTACCTTACTGATATGCATATTTAAGTAAATGTTGAACATGGCTGGAGCTAAAACTTGAAATAGCTACCGTTTGATTACAATTAAGGTTTTGTTTCCGGGCAGGCTGACAGTTGGTAAAAATCTAAGAGTGATCAGTACATAGATTGCCTGTTCTAGTGTGCCCTAATTTTTTTAGTCCCAGCTACAAAACTCACCTGTGGAAATTGTTAAAAACCTCAAAATACTGTGCTGGATCTGGAAAAATAAATAAGATCTGCTAAAATGAGCCACTCTTTCTTGGACAATGACACGGGTTGAATGTGTTGACACGGAGCCTTTTAAAAGTGTATTGCTGAGAAAGGGATTTCTTAATAAGGAGCAGGCTAGGTTTGCCTATCATTTATAAAATGTCACTGATCACACCAGTGGGATAGCTCAGTGGATAGAGAACTGGCTCCTGCAGATTGTCCTCTGACTTCCATGTGGTATATTGGCAGGTGCTCTCACCCACACAAAATAAATAATGTAATTAATCCATTGAAAATTTTTCTTATTACCGATCAACTTACTGTCTTAAATTTTAAACCAGCAAGTGATAGATTGGGACTACTGATTTTTTTTTTTTCCAGGATTTTGCTAACATCATGAAAATGTTGAGAAGCTTAATTCAGGATGGCTACACAGCCTTGTTAGAGCAGCGTTGCCGAAGCGCGGCTCAGGCCTTTACAGAGTTACTAAATGGTTTAGATCCTCAGAAAATAAGGGTAAGTTTGATGGAACTGCAGCTGCATTAGCTATAGTGATGCAGCTCAGATGGGCTTAGAAGAGGACCTGGCTTTAGCTTCTGTAACATACCCAAGACGAATGAGGTCAGGGAATTCCTCCTCCTATAATGTCCCCTAGATAGACCTGTGAGGTCAGGACTCCTTCCTATAATGTAATCTAGATAGACCTGTGAGGTCAGGGAATTCCTCCTCCTATAATGTATCCTAGATAGACCTATGAGATCAGGGAATTCCTCCTCCTGTAATATACTCTAGATAGACCTGTGAGGTCAGGACTCCTTCCTATAATGTAATCTAGATAGACCTGTGAGGTCAGGGAATTCCTCCTCCTATAATGTATCCTAGATAGACCTGTGAGGTCAGGACTCCTCCTATAATGTACTCTGGACCTGTGAGGTCAGGACCTCCTCCTATAATGTCCCCTAGATAGACCTGTGAGGTCAGGGAATTCCTCCTCCTATAATGTATCCTAGATAGACCTGTGAGGTCAGGGAATTCCTCCTCCTATAATGTATCCTAGATAGACCTATGAGATCAGGGAATTCCTCCTCCTGTAATATACTCTAGATAGACCTGTGAGGTCAGGACTCCTTCCTATAATGTAATCTAGATAGACCTGTGAGGTCAGGGAATTCCTCCTCCTATAATGTATCCTAGATAGACCTATGAGATCAGGGAATTCCTCCTCCTGTAATATACTCTAGATAGACCTGTGAGGTCAGGACTCCTTCCTATAATGTAATCTAGATAGACCTGTGAGGTCAGGGAATTCCTCCTCCTATAATGTCCTAGATAGACCTGTGAGGTCAGGACTCCTTCCTATAATGTAATCTAGATAGACCTGTGAGGTCAGGGAATTCCTCCTCCTATAATGTATCCTAGATAGACCTATGAGATCAGGGAATTCCTCCTCCTGTAATATACTCTAGATAGACCTGTGAGGTCAGGACTCCTTCCTATAATGTAATCTAGATAGACCTGTGAGGTCAGGGAATTCCTCCTCCTATAATGTATCCTAGATAGACCTATGAGATCAGGGAATTCCTCCTCCTGTAATATACTCTAGATAGACCTGTGAGGTCAGGACTCCTTCCTATAATGTAATCTAGATAGACCTGTGAGGTCAGGGAATTCCTCCTCCTATAATGTATCCTAGATAGACCTGTGAGGTCAGGACTCCTCCTATAATGTACTCGAGATGGACCTGTGAGGTCAGGGAATTCCTCCTCCTATAATGTCCCCTAGATAGACCTGTGAGGTCAGGGAATTCCTCCTCCTATAATGTACCCTAGATAGACCTGTGAGGTCAGGGAATTCCTCCTCCTATAATGTCCCCTAGATAGACCTATGAGATCAGGGAATTCCTCCTCCTGTAATATACTCTAGATAGACCTGTGAGGTCAGGACTCCTTCCTATAATGTAATCTAGATAGACCTGTGAGGTCAGGGAATTCCTCCTCCTATAATGTATCCTAGATAGACCTGTGAGGTCAGGACTCCTCCTATAATGTACTCGAGATGGACCTGTGAGGTCAGGGAATTCCTCCTCCTATAATGTCCCCTAGATAGACCTGTGAGGTCAGGGAATTCCTCCTCCTATAATGTACCCTAGATAGACCTGTGAGGTCAGGGAATTCCTCCTCCTATAATGTCCCCTAGATATACCTGTGAGATCAGGGAATTCCTCCTATAATGTACTCTAGATAGATCTGTGAGGTCAGGGAATTCCTCCTCCTATAATGTACCCTAGATAGACCTGTGACGTCGGGACTGTTCCCGGTGTGGTAGCAGGTCGTGTTCCCAGCTAGTGTGGGCCATGTGAGTGCTCCCTCCTTACCATTGTTCAGGTCTACTAGAAGCCCCGGATATGGATTCCTTTTATTCTTAAACAAGGTGTTAGGGCGACACCTCAGTCTGTCTCTAGGCCCCGTTACATGCAAAAGAATGCAAGCTTTTCCAATCCATTGTGAACTCATGATGTGCGGAGACACTGAGTCCGTCTGACAAATAGCCATACACTGTGGAACAGCTGCTTTTGCAAAATGTATTTCTGATTTATTTCTTCTGTCAGTATGATGTCATGTTCCTGTTGTAACTAGAAAGTTACTCTAATGTAGAGTGGACAGGATTATGTTCGGGTTACTAACCAATGCGTTTTTATTGACAGCAATTGAACCTGGCCATGATTAATTATGTATTAGTAGTCTATGGACTTGCTATTTCTCTTCTTGGAATAGGAAGACCCGAGGTAAGCTTTTAACAGATAAACAACTGAAATATGACATTAATTGTGGAAGATATTTAAAAATTGTTTTCCTATTTGTCTCATTTCTTTCTTGAACAATTGGAACGGCTAAGTATCACCTAGTGTTTTGGGGTCAGGCACTAGACAGGGTCTTGGTCTCTGCTAGTTTGGCTTCAGACTTGCCACCCTCTTCCTTCCCACTTCTGAATGCAGTGTGAACTGGTGGGTGATTTGATTCAGAGGAAAGTTTGGCAGGGGGTTGTGATTCATGCCTATAATCTCAGTACTGGGGACAAAAACCCAGAGAGGCATAAGTTTGAGAACTCTGTGGACCAAGACCTGGTCTCCAAAAAAGAAGAGAAAATTCTATTTATATTTTAGTGGGAAAAGGCTATACTTGGCCATTGCTAGGAGTCTATTCTGTGTACATAAAAGTAAAGTTTCATCGTATCAGGATAGGTCGATTTCAGAAGTATAAAGTCAAGGGAAGGGCATCATTGTGACTCCGTTGTTATGTATAGTTTTGTAAACGGCAGTACAGCTATCTTAGAATGCTGTCTGTAATAGTAAAAGGCTCCAGGCCATCTTCAGATCACACCAAGTACTACTGTGTATAGTGACAGAAGGTGGGATGTGTCTCGGGAGGTTACAAAGGACGTGTTAGTGTTGCAGTGTGATGTCTTATTAGAAAGTCAGAAGTGAGAACGATTTTGCCAGTGGTGCTTAGGTCTGGGTGGAGAGTGGGTGAATACTGACTGCTTCCCAAAGCTGCACACAAGGTTTGGGTGTGACTCCCTGGGATCACATGGCTGGAATGCCTTCTTCGAGTTCCTGGGATGCTTGCTTAGAATGGTATTTGGTTTTAGAGTCTACTCTTCTCTGAATGCTGGAATGCTTACAGATGTGTTCTACTTTTTTGACATTGCAACAAGAAATAGAGTTTTAAAAAATGTGTTGAGGAAAAAAATGTGTTGGTAACTTTATAATTTTGTTCTGACTGTATTTATAGCTGTCCTTGTTTGCATGTGGCCCTGCAGGCTGTAAATAGGACACGTCCCTAAGAGTGACCTCAAATATAACATGCCCATGTAGTATGCCCTTTCTGCCAACCTGGGCTCTAAGCTTCCCTAGTTACACGCAAGCTTAGATTACCACATAACTAAAATAAAAATGTAGGATTCACTTGCCAGGGTTCATGGTGCCTGGGGTCTTTTTCCTGTTCACAATGAGACTGACATCTGGACTGTCTTCCATTAATGCCTGTCTGATTGCACTTTTTAATAGATAATTGGAGATAAGACTTTGTATTTTTGACTATATCAATGTAGATGATCATGTTTTGCTTTATCAAAATTGAAGAAATAGTTTTATGGCATCTGTGTTAGTACAAATTACACATTCAAAAAATCTGACCAGACTAGTAGTCCTCTTTTTTCTTTTCAAAAAAATTAAGTGTAATAATTTTAATTCTTTAGAATTTTCAGGTATGCACTTTGATTGTATTTATTACACATACACACTTGCCCCTTGACTCCTTACAGCCCTTCCCAGAATCGCTAGCTCCTCAGGAAGCCTGTGTGCAGCTTTGCTTTGTGCCTTCTTGGAGGAATGGGACTCCAAGCAGCTTAGAAGCCCGGTTGTCCCCCATTTCTCTTCACTCACAATACGGTTACTGTTACGTCAACCACAGGGTTTTTTCTGTTTTTTGTTTTTCCAAAAACAAACTTTAGTATCTAAAGTGGAGATTCCCCTTGTTGAGGATGCTAATATGTACTCCAGGTTCTGTTAAGTTTTTTACCATGGGGTAGTGTTTAACACAGGTGCTTTTCTCATTCTATAAAGCATCGTGGCAATGTCCCGGGAACAGCAAGTCTTCTAGGGAGGAGTGCAGGCTACCATATGCGCTGTGGAGTGTCTGTGCCCAAGCCAGTCGGTTTTAAACCACTAATTCATACCTGTTTGTATTGACAGCAGGCCTGGCATTTGAGTAAATGTTTTTTTGGTTGTCAGTCCGTTTTCAGCAGGATTAGTTTTGATGTTGTCTGAATTTCCATGGGTGTCACATTAATCAGAAATTTATAAGAAACATAATTTACAAGAAAATGAAATATAAAAGGTAAAATTTTGCAATAGCTGCTTTTTGACACAGGTGGTTTTTTGTTGTTTGTTTTGTTTTGTTTAAGCATGAGACAAGCATCAGCTTTGAGACAGTATCTTTACACATTTCTCTCACATAAGTAACTGTTCTCCCTGCTTTTCAAGGAACTGTCTGAAGCTGAAAACCAGTTTAAAAGGATTATTGAACACTATCCCAATGAGGGGCTTGACTGCTTGGCCTACTGTGGAATAGGAAAAGTATATTTGAAGAAAAACAGGTTAGTAGAAACCACGGTGGGCTACAGGTTGATGATCTCTGTGATGATTAATTCATTTTATAGAAGGGATGGGGGGTTGTGTGTGTTTTAGGTGAGCATATGTGTGCGTCCACGTTGGCCAGGGATTTGACGATGGTGTCTTCTTCTATGTTCACATTAAGATTAGCTGCTGTGGGGAGGGTTGGGGGGGCGACCACCAGCAGTGCGTGGCTCATAGGAAAGCCATAGAATTGACACGTACCTATGACTCTTCTATCTGAGGGTTAGGGAAAAAGACACACACTCTCTTGATGGAGTCTTTCAGGCTTTTTCTTTCTTCTTTTGGATTCTCTATTCTTTATTTTCCTGGTGATTTCCTTCTCTCATTCTTGACGTTTTTCCTTCTAGCCCATTTTATCTCTCCCTTTATTCTTTTCCTTATATACCCATCAAAACCTTTAAGGCAATATAAAAATTACAATGTGGTTGCACTCTGTTTTTCAAGTGAATGATTACAATGAGTACGAAGCAAATAGTAAAAAATACAGCATGTTTTCCATGTCCCTCACATAATTAAATATTTTCCATATTACAGGTGAAAAACAAATTATCCCAAGAACCCACATACTTTCATACCCAAGCAACTTGTTATGTATAGACACGGCAACTCTTACAAAGTAAAACATTTAATTGGGGCTGGCTTATGTAGTTGAGGGGTTTAGTCCATTAACGTCATGGCAGGAAACATGGTGGCACGCAGGCCGACAGGGTGCTAGAGAGGGAACAGAGAGCTCTGCCTCTGGACCTGCAGGCAGCAGGAAGAGAACTTGAGCATCTGAGACCTCAGAGCCCCCCTCCCCCTCCCCCTCCCGAAACTTCACAACCACTCCAACAAGGCAACACCTTCCAGTGTTGCCACGCTCTGTGATCTGTGGGGGCCACTTTCATTCACATCCCCTCAGTGATAGTGCGGCACACACTTGGCTTGGTGTTTACCCAGATTCTGGGTGGATTTGCTGTCACAGTGGTGATTTACTGAAGAGGCTGGCAGTCTAAACCATAGAGGGAGTAAGTGGAGGAGTGTGTTCAGAGACTACAGTTAAGCACAAGAGCTGTTCTCTAACTGTCTCTAGCTGGAATGCTTGCTCTTGAGTTTGTTTGCTATCTTTCAGTCTTGTCTCTCTAAGTTGACTGTAGCCCTGAGAGAACAAGATAATGCCTTAGAATTGAAGGCCAGTGTGTTTGGACCCTTGCAATCAGAGTGGTGGATATATTAGGTTATTTTATTTTATTTTTTTTAAAGATTTTATTTATTTATTATGTATACAACATTCTGCTTCCATGTACATCTGCACACCAGAAGAGGGCGCCAGATTTCATTACGGATGGTTGTGAGCCACCATGTGGTTGCTGGGAACTGAACTCAGGACCTCTGGAAGAGCAGTCAGTGCTCTTAACCTCTGAGCCATCTCTCCAGCCCTATATTAGGTTATTTTATAGAAATAAAAGCAACTCTTGATAACTGGATATCATTCATAATGCGTAATTAGCCTTAAACCTTTTACTTTTAGAGGAAGTTTTGTGATGTTCTTGAGCTCTCTATCCTAGCATGTGCCCACAGTTTCCTTGGATATTTTTTTCAGACAAAACAAAAAGGCCTTTTAGTTTCTAGTTATTGTCTGGCTGAGATCAGCTGTGTAGGGGATTCTAGGACAGAGAGGAGCTTCCTTTACATTACTGCAACAGGAAGTAACAACTGTGTCTTAGGTTTGTTTGTTTGTTTTGTTGTTGGGGGTTTGTTTGTTCAAGACGGGGTTTCTCTGGAACAGCCCTGGCTGTCCTGAAACTCACTCTGTAGACCAGGCTGACCTTGAACTCACAGAGATCCACCTGCCTCTGCCTCCTTAGTGCTGGGATTCAATGTCTTAGTTTCTAACAAGAAAATATATTACATTGAATATTTATGTCTATTGATTTATCATATGTGGTCTTTCTAGTAGGTTTGAGGTCTTGATGAACTTTACTGTGGGGTAAAATGTTATGTCAGATCTCTGATATTTTCTTTCTCCCCAATTGTGGCATTAGATTTCTTGAAGCTCTTAATCACTTTGAAAAGGCAAAGACCTTGGTTTATCGTCTCCCCGGAATTCTGACTTGGCCCACAAGTAATGTGATTATTGAAGAATCCAAGCCAGAGAAAATCAAGGTAACTGTATTTGTTCGAGCATTTCACTCTGGCTGGGAGAGCCCATCTATGTAGAGGACATAAGTAGCTGTGCTCAGTCCACACCTCTGAATGCAGGTTGTTTCTGTATGCCAGTCTTACACCTTCTGTTTATGGTTAGTTTTCCTTAAAGCAGTCCTGTAATGGGGGGTCATGACCCTTTCTATTTCACACACGAGGAAGATGGAGTTAGGGGGTTTCAAGTGATGAGCACGAGGTTAAGGGTCACTCTCGCTTCCTTGAGTCCTTGGACAACATTTCTCAGTACTGTGAGTTGTGAACTGAGGTTTCATAGTTACAGCAGTATAAAATTTAGATGCTGACGGAAATTCTAAGATAAGTTTTTTTCCCCAAACCTGTTTTGACTTTCTTTTAAGAAAAAAACCCTCAGCATTTATAGTTTGTTCTTAGGGGAACATATTTGATGGCAGGGTTTTTGAAATCACTAGCATGTGTGTTGATAATTATCAACTGCTTATCGTTTTTCTTACATTTTGTTTTAGACGATGCTGGAGAAGTTTGTTGAAGAATGCAAGTTTCCCCCAGTGCCAGATGCTGTTTGTTGCTATCAGAAATGTCGTGGATATTCCAAAATTCAGATTTACCTAACTGATCCGGACTTTAAGGTACATAATGGATTTACTGTTTTTGCAAAAACGTCTCAGAATTAATTCAGAATGGATTCTATGAGTGGAGGATCCCAGGTTCTCTGGCTTGATAGCATTTTTATGTCCCCTTTCTTCCCATTTCTTTAGACTTCTTTATGTCTTTGTTATATAACATGGAAACCCAGAGTAACCAAAGTAAATGGTGTGGGTTGAGGTGGTGACCTGAGAAATCGGGCTCACTGGCTCCATTTTCTCTTCTAGCCTCTGAAACTTGGGAAGTAAAATGGTTGCTTCCTCTGACTTGTTGCATTTTAATATATGTAAAATTTGAATATGAGAATTTAAAGGCCATTGAAATCTGAATTGACCCTTGGAGACCTAATTTAGGACAAATCTCTCACCTAACTAAATGATTAAATTATTGGTTTACTTACAGAGGTAGTGCCTGCCCACTGTCCTGCTGCCTCTAGTTAGTAGGTCAGAGATGTGATGTTTATTCAACACTTGCTGTAAAACTGAAGATGTCAAGTTCTCTAGGGCTGTAGCTAGGCGTCTGGGGGAAGCACAAGTGTATCACTCCATAAGAAAATACTAGGCCTAGTTACATGGTGAGAGAAGAAAAGAGGCGGATGAGACTTGTTAGATGTTGTGACCCGGCTTGTCTCAGCTTTAACCCACGACAGCCCTGAGGTTCGGCCTGAGTGGGGGGGTGTGGACCTGGAAGCTCCCAGCAACCCAACGGCAATAAAGATCAAATACAGGCATCTTGTCATCTTCAGAGAGCAGCTCTCAGTTTCATGTTGTAGAACTAGAGTCGTTTCTTTATTAGCCATCTTTTCTGGTGTTTCTTAACCATCCTTCCAATACCACGAGGGAATCATCCTTTGTCCCTCTCTGCTCTGGCTGCTCACCCCTTAACTCCTAACCTTCTGTCCTCACAAGTTACTCACACCTCTCTCTCCTCCACCCAGGTGAGGGCCTATTCAGATGCTTAGGCACATACAGATGCAAATAAGAGGCATATTACCCTGCGGCCATGGTAAACAGTAGTATCCTTACTGGCATTAATAATACAGTAGTGGGCCGGAGCTTTCCCGTGCTCCATGTTTAGTGAAACCAAAGGCCGGATCTCAAAATATTCCGTAACGGAAAGATTTTGGTCCCCCACAGTTAGACATATTAACTAGTTTATTATAGGCCTGGCAGAGTAGGGAGACTAAGAGAGAAGAGGAACAGGGGTAATGGCTGACCGCCATGGCCGGTTGCCAGAGAGAGGGGGGGGGGCAGATAGAGAAGAGAGTAAAGAGTGTAGAGAGAGCATAAACGGGCTGGGGTCTGTCTTCTAAAGTCGTCCTCTGCACCTGTGTGCAGACTTAGTTCCCATGGAACCCTGGGCTGACCAGGATACTGCCTGCCAGATAACAGGGCAGGCCAGCATAATGCCTGAACCTTTCAGTGAGTGTAAGATCTCTAGTTATTGCAATGTATGCTATTATAAATATATTGGTATAGACATATTTTAAACACGTGTCTATTGGTTTGTTTTTTTAATCCCAGGGTTTTATACGAATTAGCTGTTGCCAATATTGTAAGGTAGAATTTCACATGAACTGCTGGAAAAAGTTAAAAACAACAACTTTTAATGATAAAATTGACAAGGTAAGGCATAAGGTTAGATTTTTGTTTTTATGTGTTTTGCTTAAATATTGCTTAAATTTGCTTAAATAAAGTTTTTTGTTTTTGTTTTTTATAAGTTTTTACCAAATGTATATTCCTTCCTGGGCATTACATCCAGAATTAGAATGTTTTACATTATACCAATAACAAGGTAGGATAGCAGTGTGTCTGTGTTTTCTGTGACTATAAAAGCAATTATTTAACTTTTGGATTTTGATTGTTGTTATCAAAAGCAGATGTTTCTATATTGGTTTAATGTCCATATTATAAATTATGCTCTATGTTACTAGTTTTCTGGAGATTGTTCAGTTAGTCACCAGAAAGTACTGATGAACAGTCTCAAATAGTCTACTTTCTACCAAAATTTAAGAAACCAACTTAAAATTTATGTTATTTCTCTGGGGGGCTTCCAGTTATCAAGAACACTTGGAAAGAAAGCATAATTTTATTGTCTAATTTGCATTCATGAAATAGACACCCAGTCTGTATGGGTTTAGCCAAAGGAAACCTTTTTTGGCAGGGGAAGAGATTGTGGTATAAGGTAGCAGTAGGAACCACTGCTGAGATTGTCTGGTAGAGGCAAATTTTTACATAACTAGAGAGAGGACGCTTGCTTTCTCTTTCTTACTAGTGTATGTTCTCTGGTGTCCAGCTTCCTTTAGTGGTCTTAAGCATTTCCAGACTTCTAAATGCCCACCTTGTTATTCTTTTGTTTAAAAAGAAGAAAAGAGAAATGCTGAGACATGAGACATAAGACTATAAGTTTATTATAAGGGCCGGCAGAGTGGGAGGACTAAGAAGAGGAACAGGGGTAAATGGCTGACCGCCATGGTCGGTCGCCATAGAGAGAGCACATAGGTGAGAGAGAGAGAGAGAGAGAGAGAGAGAGAGAGAGAGAGAGAGAGAGAGAGAGAGAGAGAGAGAAGGAAGCTGAGAGGAAACAGAGCGGGGAAACAGAGGGGAACAGAGAGCGTAAATGGGCAGGGACTTGTCTTTTAAAGGGGTCCTCTGCACCTGCATGCAGACTTAGTTGCCATGGAACCTTGGGCTGACCAGGGTATTGCCTGTTCCACCAGGTAACGGGCAGGCCAGCATAATGCCCGAACCTTTCACACCTCAGATCTTTGGGTTGCTCTGTCTTGCAATGAGAAATTCATCTCGTGATTATATACTTGGGTGGCCACTCTGTTCCATGTGCCTCGTTCTCTGTCTCTAAAAGCAAGTTGAAGAGTGACCTTTCCTGGGATATGTCCTGTGCAAGGACCGAGCTGCTGCTTAGACGTGGGTCACATGGTGTGCACTCGCTTTGCTTTGACCAAAGCAAGTCACGTGGTCAGAAGTACACTCTTTGGGGAGGGGGCAGGGCTGCTGAAGAGGGCTGTACGCTGTTCTCGAGAGTCTTTTGGGTACAGTGGTGCACACGGACTGGTCATCCAATGAGACACAACCTTCTTTTCAATCAAAAAGGATTTTCTACAAGGGATTTGTCTCACGCCTGACTGTGAGGGAATCATTTCAAAGATTATCATCTTCAGCAGTGGTGGTCAAGTTAAATGTGAAGTAAGTATCGTTATTACACCTTTTGGAAACGTGGCTTGAGTGTGTGGATATTGTCTTTGAACACTCAGGGATATTGCGGTGTGCATTGCAGTGAGCCGCTCCCCACACCGTTGACCCTTACTGGGAGGGACGGTTTACGTTTTAGTTCTATTGGTTTTTCCCTTTAATTATATTTTTTCTTAAGTCCATCAAACTTTGGGGTATTGTTGGGATGTGGGCTTTTAGGCAGCAGGGAGAACTTTGCATCCTGGGGATAGCAGCAGTGAGTGGCTGTGAAACACTTTATAGCTTACCGGATTTTTTGCTTGGTTGTTTCTTCGTAAAGTGTCTCCTGTTCCTTTTTACTGAATTACTTGGCTGCAGAGTTCTGGGCTTCTGTGTGGTGGTTGTATCAGCACTTCTGTTGGTTGAGTGTAGACTGTGTGCTTCTGAGATACTTGTTTCTCGTGCTTTGGTTCCCTATGTCATGTGACTGTGAGAAAAATTTTGTCTTTGTTTTATTTTAAGTTTGAACACAAGGTCATAAAAGAAAAGGCTCCTTCAAGACCTATTCTGAAACAGAAATGTTCTAGGTAAGACTTTTCACATCAGACAATAGTTTTATGATGTCTTGTAGAATATAATTATATTAAACACAGATATATAAAATATGCTGTTTTTTTTTAAAGTTGCACACAAAATAAATATTGAAAATGATTTTATACATATCTAAAACTATAATGAACTAGCCTGGAATGGTTAAATACTAAAATGTTGAACAAAAATCATTAGTGATTTATGAGTAAAACATTTCATGTTGTGATGTTAACAGATTCGGCACTTAGGTAGAAATGGTATATTCATTCTTGGTTGTTTTAGCTTTAATTCCAAAGCATTTAATAAAATTTTCACCTCTTCAGCAAATATTTTGAACCAATAGCTAGTTCTTACCTTGAAATTTTCAATGTGTTGTCTAAACTATTTACCTCTATGCTTCTTTGTTCAGACCAAATAATTTCAGTCTGTTTTCTTTCTGGTTCTCCTTGTTTTCCATCCTAAAATGTGACTCTTCTCTCTTTTATTTGTATTACTTGTGACCAAGAAAAACAAAAGGTGAACATAATTATTTGTTGGAAATATTTCACTGTAACCACACCAACCAATTTATCACCGTGGTAGGACATTATTGGTTTATTATGAAATACGGCTTTGAAATGAAAAGTTGCACACCTCATCTTGAGGGCTACTCTTTACTGACTAAGCAGCAGTCTGTGTACCTGGACACAGCATCCATATGGTTACATTTGTTGCATTCTTAGATCTCACTTATTTTGACTGAGTTGATATTATAGACCAGTAGGTTTTTGTGGTGAACCGAAATTGTAGGACAGGTTCTAATTTTTAAAAAAATTCTTAATCTGTTAGAGAATGTTTCTGTGTTAGACAAAGGAAAATAGTTAATTGATTTTATAACAAAGATAAATTGCCACTGATTGTAAATGTCTATCAGCCTAGAGAAGATAAGACTCAAAGAAGACAAAAAATTGAAAAGGAAGATCCAAAAACAAGAGGCCAAAAAATTAGCACAGGAGAGAATGGAAGAGGACGTGAAGGAAAGCGCTCCACCCAAAAACGCAGAGCCGGAAGGTATCCAGAAGCACAAACTAAGAAAATAGTGTATAGCTGTCTCAAAGCACAAATACGATTGTTCACTTTTTATGTCTTTTTATGTTCACTTAGTATGTCTTCATACTAATTTTTCCTAAATTGAATATTACTTTTCATTAGCATTTTAGTAGCCAAAAACCAGATTTTATTAGTATCTTAATACTGCTGTCTTGTGGTGAACTGTACCTGCAATCCCGGCATTCAGGAAGCTAAGACAGGAGGATGCCATGACTTTGAGGGTGGCTTTGAATGTATAGCAAGAGTCTGTCTCAAAAAAAGCAAAACCGAAAACCAAATACAGCCCGTTACTCTGAGACACCTACTCTAAAGCAAAACCCCAGGGAGTTTGCTCTGAGCAAACCACTTCTTTGGTGGTGGCATCAAAGCTGAGTTGCTGCTTACCATGTGGGCACTGTACGGTGTGCCAAAGGGATCTGAGTTCCAGTGTCCTGAACGGAGTTACTGATTTTCTCAAATAATGTGTCATATTGTTGGTTCTGAGCTTCTGCTGTTTAAGTCAGGGTTTGGTAGTTCGGCGTTTTGTTGATGCTCATGTTTTCATTCCTGAGCAGCACAGGAATGTCTTGGGTGATTTTCCTGTTCCTGTGAATAGCTCACACATGTATTTTCAGTTTTGAGTTGAAATAGCGTTTCCTCATTTTCTATTGTGTATTCTGCAAATGAAATATTTTCCATAGACTGTGTGATTTTTTTTCATCTGTTTAGTATTTGGAAAATGCCTGAAAGGTAAATAAATTATATGTTGTAGTGAACTTGTTTTCAGCGTGCTTCTTTCTTCGAACTAAGCACATTACATCAAATGTTTGGTTGCTGAGGCTGGGTTAGAATATCTGAGAGAAGAAAGCTTATTTTAGAGGGAGTTGGTTTTAAATGCTGTAAGGGATGTGAAAAGAAGATCGTAAAGTATTTGCTCTGGGAGTCCAGGGTGTGTGGATTTAACCCAGGTACCTGGCTAGTGCAGTGAGCAGAGCTGAGCCCCGCCCTCTGCTTTGTCTATCCAAGGCAGTATCACTCAGTTGCTCAGAACTTACAGCCAGAGTGGGTCTTGAACTTGTGATCCTCCTTCCTCAGCCTCCCAAGTAGCTTTTTTTTTTTTGTTTCCCTCAATCTTTGGCTTAATTTGAACTTTCCTGCCTTTTCAAGGATACTAGTAAATATGTATATTCCAAATTTAAAGTTTGCTGAGTTGTTTATGTCAGTACAAACAGAAATCGAACCTCACCTTGCAGGGGAGACCCATCATCACAAAGTTGCTTTTTCCAGGGCAAGGCTTACCCATTGCCCTCTGGTTTCCCCAAGTGCAGGAAACTGATGCAGGATTTGCAGTGGTGGGGATTGCATTCATTCATGTTCTCTCCTGTAGACACAAACCAACAAAACCACAGAAGTCAGCTGTGCTTTAGGTCACTGTGTGCTACGTATGCTCCGTTGTCTTTTTACGAGTTTGTGTAGATGCAAATTAGCCCTGCTTATCCCTTCAACCTTTGTTTTCCTAGGAACCTCAGACAATGTCCAGAGTTGTCAGTTTCTAGATGACAGAATCCTGCAATGCATAAAGCAGAATGCCGACAAGATTAAGTCTGGGATATTGAATACCTCCACACTTCTCAAAGAGCTGCTTTCCTGGAAGGTTCTGAGCACAGAAGACTATACAACATGTTTTTCCAGCAAAAATTTTCTCCATGAAGCGGTCGACTATGTTATCCGCCACTTGGTCCAAGAAAACAATAGAGTAAAGACACGGGTATTTCTGCATGTTTTGAGCGAGCTAAAAGAGATAGACCCCAAGTTGGCTCCCTGGATCCAGAGACTTAATAGCTTTGGTACGTAGCTTTAAATTCTAGAGCGCTGCTGTTCTTATTACTTACAGAAACTTACAAAAAAAAAAAAAAAACCAAAAAAAACCCACACAGGTGTTTTTAGGTTATACTATAGACAGGTTGTGTTACAGTCTTTCAAAAGATGAGAATAAGAAAGGCAGGCTTGATTATGTGAGCTATTTATGAATGTGTAAATTTTCTCAGAAGTAGATAGAAATGGATTCAAAAGTATACTGTACAGTCTGCTGTCAGTGTAGTGGCTGCAGGGATTTGTACAGTTCAAAATGGAGACATAGATGGAAAATTGGGTTTTCATGAGAAAAGGTTTATAAGGACCAGTAGGTGGGCCTGATTGCCAAGAAACTGGGAGCACTGTACTGGCCTACTGTGAGTGGCAGAGTTACACAGCTGCTTGCATGCTCTGGGGTCTTTCTGGTTTGACTGGGAGAAGGAAAGGTTGAGAAAACCTCACAAAGATTGTAGATGCCATGGTCGGCTAACACAGTGAGGATGCTCTTGGCCTTGCGACGGCAGGGTTAGGATGATGTCTAGAAAGGCAGCTGGCCAGGCACAATGCATGAATAGTCACTGCTGTGATAAGACTAGGAAGGCAAGGAACCCTCAGAGACGAGCATACTGCCTCTCAAATCAGTCCAGGGTGGGGCCTGCCTGGCCTCTGACAGAGACCTGATGTCGTCAGATGACAGCAAGCTTGGCAGAGCCAGAAGGCTTGAACACCTAGGTCTGCTTAGGTCTGTATTGGGTTTGGGTCCAGAAAATTACTCTAAAGTGTTAAGACTGTCACTGGTGTCTATCAGATTTACTGCTTGTATTATTTGCTATAGAGGACAGACTGAAGAGTTGGAGAAGTCTTCGTCTGCGTTGTGCCGCAGAGGCTGGAGGACCAGCCACTATTTGTCATTGTTGTAAATGTATTTGAGGCTTGCAGTTCCTCACTACCAGGAGCATCCAGGTCCTTTTGATGTAGTCCGTGTTTACTCTGAAGATAGGAAGTATGTACCCGTAGGTTTAAGTCCAAAAGTGAGCTTAAGCTTTTATTCTAACCTGGACTAAAACACACTTACTTCAAAAAGGAAATGATTTCCAGGAATTTTACTTCCTTCTCAAGAAAGTCCATATAGTAGAATCACTCATGCTTAATTTAGGAGCCAGTTTATTCGATCAGCAAAAAAGGGATGGTGGAAGAAATAGATCGAAAGAGAGGATTAGAATTGAGTGGTGATATCTCTGCTTATATTCCCCTGTGGGACACACGATTTGTTCCTGTCAGGCTGGACAGGGAACGTGAGTGCATGTTATAGGCAGTTCTCGTAAACTGTTATTGACAGTATAGTTGGTGTAGCCATGGATTATTGTGTTTAAACATGCAGACTTAATATCAGTTGGCTTCTGTTAGCTAAGTATCTTGTCTAGAGGAAGCAGCTACCAGAATAATTTTAAGGAATGATCTCTTGCTGACTTGACACCTAGGCCTGTGCTGAGGGCGCCCATGAGATGTGAAGGAGGCATTAGTAAGGAGAGGGCTTCCTTGTCACCAATGTGGGACACATGGGGTCGGGGGAGAAGGCTGAGGGGCCCTGACAGTTTGGAAGATAGCAACCCTTGGAGGTGTTGGAGGAGGAGTCTGTCCAACATAATTCTTTTCAAGGCATTGGGGGATTTGAGTATTACTCACATCTTGTTAGTATGGAATACTTGCAGGAAAACATTGCAACATATAATTCAACTAGACATCAAAGTCAAGAACTAGTGAAAACGGTATGTTTTTAAGGGAATTTTGTGTCATTGTCTTGTAATGATAGAACTGTTTGGCTCACTTTCCTCAACTACTAAAGGATTTTTTAATTATTGTCTCAGTGTTAAATCTTGTTTGTGAAATGCATAATAGTCTTGACTAATTTACCAAGTATTTAAATATTTTCACTGAAAATGTAAGCAGACTATAAATAGAACTACTTCCAAAGGATGTGATGGTTGGGGATTTTGCTGAATAAGTTTAGGCTTTTGTGATTTGGGCTCTGTTCTGTTGCAGGCATAGACGCCACAGGACCGTTTTTTACTCGATATGGAGCCTCTCTCAAGGAACTTGATTTTAGCGTCATGACTTTCCTCTGGAATGAGAAATATGGCCATAAACTGGATTCTATAGAAGGAAAGCAGTTGGATTATTTCTGTGAGCCAGCATCCATGAAGGAAGCCCGCTATTTAATATGGCTGCTGGAGGAAAACAGAGACAAGTTCCCGGCCTTGCACGGGGCCCTTGATGAATTCTTTGATGTCATGGGTACGAGAACTGAGTGGGGTGGGGGGATGGTTTAAATGTGTTTTCTTGTGGAGTGGTTGACAGTCTTTGAATGAAGGGAAATGGGAAGAAGGCTGAGGACTTCCAATAAGGTCTCAGCCTTTGGTTCTTCCTCTGTGAAGTCTGAATGGAATTGGGTTAAGCCAGGGGGAATACGCCAGACAGCAGCTAATGAGCTGATTTAATCTGTGTGACTCTCTTTTAAAGATTCTAAGGCTACATTCTAAATTAATTTTAGTTTCCCATCTTTTGTTTGTGTGACATCGTGTGGTAATGGCTTTATTCTCTCCCCTTCTCTCAGCGTCAAAGTCTATACATTGTTAGGCGTGAGCTTTCCAGCTCTGTGCTCTCTGTTTTTGAGTGTGCATTAGGAGTTCTGACCTTGCAGCACTGTGGTGTGTCAGAGTTCAGTGCAGTGCAAGGTGCTTACTTGTGTTGGATTTTAGAAAAGGATGTCCCTTCCTGACTGAAAGGGACACGGTATTTAATAGTCTGGGCTCCCTGTCATTGGTTCAATGCCTGTAAACCCTGCTGGATTCACAAGCCTGTTCAGTGCCTGTAAACCTGCTGCATTCACAAGCCTGTTGCACACCACCAACAGCACAAGTCCCTCTGGGATGCACCTGACACACATAGCACACCTAGCTGCCCATGGCTCTCTGCCTGCACTCACTCAGTTATTTTGGTCTTAGTTTTTAAACTAAGCTGTGTCAGAGCCAGGTGAAGAAAGAGCATACAGATATGCCTGATAGTCCCAGGCATGGTTTTGTAAGGCTTTAGTATGTGATAATAATAAATTTAAAAGTGTAGATGATTGAGTGACCACATAGAGACTTGTGTTCTTCCTGCAGATAGCCGCTGCACTGTGTTGAGGAAACAGGACAGTGATGAAGTGCCGGTGAGTCTGTGGATCTCAGGGTTTTCTTTATGTTGGACAGAGGGCGGAGGAGAAGCGGGGTGGGGGACTTACATTAGAGTGCAAATGTCATTCATTTGGAACAGAGGTGCCCGGCATGCACACTGGCCAGCCTGAGTCGCATCCCCAGCAGTGCACACCTGGGCACTCAGGAAAGAGAAACAGGAGGACCAGATGTTCAAGGGCACCCTCAGCTACACAGAGACTTCAAGACCAGGCCAGGCGTCCTGAGACTCTGTCTAAACATAATCTTCAGATTAATAAATGGTGACTTTAGAAAGAGGAAAGGAAGAGTTCTTCAGTCAGGAAAGATGATGCTTGTTCAAGAAGCAGCACAAGGAGACTTGCTCCCAGGATCCTTCTTGGTGTAAACTGAGGCATGTAGTGTAGCCTTTGCTCAGGGACTGTGGCTGCCTTTTAGTCTCTCCTCAGTTAAGAATGTGATAGTGAGGAGAAAATGTCATGTTTGCCAGTGTGTCCTTGCAGAGTGTTGTACATTTCTCTAGTCGATAGGCCTTGCCAAACGTGGAAAAACAGAGCAAACCTGTGGTAGGTGAACACCAGTCCTTCGTGGTCCCACCCAGTTTCTGGCCACATGCTGGATGTCTGTAAAAGGAGTGTCTGTAAAATGCTGTCGTCTACATTAAATTTCTCCAAAATCTGGTTATTTATTTGAAGCAACATAAGCCCTGTTGAAATTGAGGTTAAGATGTTGGGGCAGTTTAATGTTTAGTAGTAACAAGATGTGTCATTAAGTCTTTTCTCAGTAGTTCTTGGAGTGATGCTTCCAGTATGTGCACTCCACTGTGGGGAAACAAAGATTTAACTATACATGGCTAGTCAAGGAAAACGAGTGGGTTGTTTTCATTGAGATTTCTGATTCTACTATTCGAGGATTCATTGGTGTTCTTTTTCATTTTTTAGTTTGGTTGTATCAAAGTAAAAAACAAAGGCAAGAAAAAGAAGCCAAAAGATTCAAAGGTATGGAATGTCTTCTGTCAAGATCTTTGGTCTCCTTTGGTAACTGACTTAACTATGTTCGTGAGAAAGAAACAGCTCTTGCGACAGTTTGAAACACCGTGTCTGGGTGAACACACATGAGACCCCATGAAGGTGGCAGTCGAACAGAGTAGGCAGGAGGGAGTGCTCTGTGGTTAGGTGGGTCAGGCTGTCCAGCGCCTGTCGAAACACCCAGTGCAGCTGGTACCCTAAAACTTGCTGGCCAGCCAGTCCAGCGTACCTGGGGTAATCCAGGCCTAGTGAAACACTGGGAAATGGCTGATGAAGACACCTGATGGCAACCTGTGACCACACACACACACACACACACACACACACACACACACACACACGTACGTCGTTGGACACCTGCAAACACCCATCAGCACATACACCACAGAATTCATGCACACAGGGAAGAGATGATTGGTTCTCAGCTAGCACATGTTTACTAATAATACCACTCGCCTGATGGTTGTTCCTGTTGAGATGTTTATCTAAAATAGTCACAGTGATGAATTCCAGCCGTCCTTGATGACCTAGGATTGCCATTACCCTTTCCTTGTAGTCACATCAGTTCCAAGCCCTGGAGACAGAAGGGGAGGTCTTCATGGCTCCAGCATAGATGGGGGAGATGGGAAGAAAAAGTGAGCAACGGCTAGAAAGGGGTGCAAGCAATTTAGGGTTTTCCGCACAGCTTAGCTTTGCATCTTTGAGAAAAACGGCTATTTTATTGACTAAGTTACAGTCACATCTACATTTTTTGGAACACTGGAAACTACCCTAAGTTTTAATTTTCAATCAATTTCTGGCTGTTAAAATTTATAATGGTGCATCCTATTTATAAGAAACTTTGAGTTCATGTTTTAGTATTCACAGTTGGCATGCATGTGTTTACATAAATTCTTATTAATTTCTAAGGTGAGTTTTTCTCACCTTAGAATTTTAGAATAGAATAGAATAGTGTCGTTTTTAAGATAGAATATTTTTATCATTTATCATAGAGTCTCACTGATTTTTAGGGTAGGAATATCATTGTCTCTTTTCTTTCTCTTAAATCAGCCAATGTTAGTGGGATCTGGAACAACATCGGTAACAGCAAGTAGTGAGACTGTCACTCCAGAAGACCCTAAGTAAGTAAAGTTAGTTTACCTCAGTGTAACACAGGTGTCTGTACTTTTAAAAGTCATGCCAACTTACTATAGACTGGTGTTTTCATTCATCCTCCCTCCCTCCTTCCTTCCTTCCCCTCTTAAAGATATGAATCCATTATGATAATTTCTTTGAATTAATGGCATGGTTACAAGAATTATAGCCTTGGGGCTGGAGAGATGGCTTAGGGGTTAAGAGCACTGACTGTTCTTCCAGAGGTCCTGAGTTCAATTTCCAGCAACCACATGGTGGCTCATAACCATCTGTAATGTGATTTGGTGCCCTCTTCTGGCACGCACTGTAGACATGATGAGTAAATAAATAAATGTTTAAAAAAAAAAAAAAAGAATTATAGCCTTAAGAATTCATTCGAAAGGATTAGAGGAAGGAGAGACTCTGGTAAAATGATTCCTGAGACAGATAAAACCAAAATTTGTGACATGAATGTGTGAAAATGTCATATTTGGAAGCCCGTTATTTTTGCACAATGAGTGGGGCTCAGTTGGTAAAGTGCTTTCAGCACGAATGAGCATGAAGACATTTTTAAGGTGGGGGAATTGTCTTAACATGAACTAATAGAAACTCGTCTTGATCCATTTGGGCTGTCAAGACAAAATGCTCTAAAGTGACGAGCTTAGAAACTTTAGAATTCTGAGCTGGCAAGATGGCTCAGTGGTTAAGAGCACTTGCTCTTGCAGAGGACCTGGGTTTGATTCCCAGCACCCACACGGTGGCTCACAACCATCCATACTCCAATTCTAAGAGATCTTCAGCCCTCTTGTCATTTCTGAGGGCACTAGGCACACACATGGTGCACGTATGTATGCTGGCAAAACATTAATAAACATAAATCTTTAAATTAATCAATTAAAAAACAAACCATATATTTATCAAAACAATATACACCAAACTGAGTAGCTTACAAACAGTGGCGTATTCCTCACAGTTCTGGAGTCTGAAGTCTGGTGTCAGAGGCCGCCCTCTTCTGGTACATCCTTGGATGGCTCTGTCTTTCTGTGTTCTCACAGATGGAAGAGAGGCTCCATACAAGTCAGGTATACCACCTCATGACCTGATCACTTCCAGAAGGTCCCGCATCCTAACACCATCATGCTGGGATTAAATTTCAGCGTAAGAATTTGGGGGTGGGGTGTCGCACACCAACATTTAGATCATAACATGGCCTTTACTGACATTGACATGCACCAGTTTCTCTTCTAGGGCTTTAGACATGGAGCTCATCTAACCCATTCATCTGCCACGGGACAGGCAGTGTTACTCTGTCCGTGTGGATAGATACGGAGACTGAGGCCTGGTAGAAGGAGGGACTTTCCAAGTGTAAAATGCTGGCTGATAACAGACCCTGTATTTAAACCACGCTTTCTGATTTTGAAGGCCACATTCAAGATGTTATGTCTTTTTAGAGAAGACCCTAAGCCTAAAAAGGCCTCTTTTAGAGGGAAGAGAAAGTACTGAAGGGGAAAAAAAGAGGATGGTGCTGGCAAGGATGGAAATACTATAGAAAACAGAACTACAGAACACCGATGGGGCAGGTTTTCATCACAGTGGCAGTTCGCTCACTTAGGCTCTGTTGATGCACATTTATTCCCTGAACCAAACTGCATTCAGCTTTATTAAAGATGCTTTTCATGAACAGTCGCTGTGTTTTAGGAAGGACACTTATAACTTAAACCTGTGGAGTCCACGCCACGACTGATTCTAACAGAACCTCCACTGTGGTGTTTGTGCCATGACTGAGAGTATCGGGTGAAAGCCTGGAGATTTAGTTAAAAGCATAGACGCCTGCTTGTGCTATGTGCATCTTTTTTTTTCAGGGAGGGAGCAGCCTTATATACTGACTTATAGCACAGTGGAGAAACCCCAGGTGTCAGAGCTTGTGTTTTCCACATCAGTGGGGTGAGGCTGGGGCTGTAAGCCAGGAGTAGAAAACAGAATGCCCCTGTGGTTGTTGCTGACAAGCAACTCACGCAACCCCGCAGGGGCCCAGTGTCTTTCCCAACATCTCGCCCTTCTTTACATATCAACAAATGAAAATTCATACCAATACAAAGCAACGAGAGAAAACCCATACCAATGCAAAGTATTTTTGGGAATTTGGGCGTTGGTCATTCCAAACTGCTTCCTGCTGAATGGAGGCCCTGTCATAGGGATCCTGACACAGAAACCTAGCTAAGTCCTTGTGTTTGTAGTCTGTAAGGCCTCATCATCTCAGCTGTTTTACATATCCTTCTTTTCCTTAGCAAAGAATTCAAAGACAGCACACTAGCATACAGTATCCAGACTCTGTGTATTTTTCTTTCTTATTATTCTATTTTTTTACTTTTCATTTTCTTTTTGAGACAGCGCTTCTCTATTTCCAACCCAACTCTCTCAGGAGTTGAGCTACCTATTTCCCAGTACCTTTCCAATCCAACTCTCTCAGGAGTTGAGGCACCTACTTTCCAGTGCCTTTACCAATCCACCCTCATAAATCCTTACTTGCTGGCCAGCCTTCTGAGGGCAATATCTTAGGGTCCTTTTCTTTCCCAATCTCGGTGGAACCTCCACTCCTGGCGTTCGCCACACAACTAAGTCCGAGAATGGGGTGAAACCCTGGAGGTTTAATAAAAAACTGAGCTAGTGTATGTTCCTGTGATTATTGGCTGCTCATGGAGACCCCGTGGGGGCTGGGGCCCAACATCTCTCCCAACAAAACCCCTTCTGGGAGAGCCTACAAAAATCAGAAAGCCAGTGTAAAACCCATGAAGTGAGCTGAACATGGTGGTCTTGGCTCTCGGGAGGCTGAATTTGAAGCTAGACTGAGCTACACAACAAAGTAAGTTCAAGGTCATCCTGAGCTACATTGTTAGACTGTCTTACACACACACACACACACACACACACACACACACACACACACACAGTTTTCATTGTGTGCTCTAGATAAGGAAAGGCTGGCAGGACTTCTCATG